>NC_088216.1:5428934-5431434 GCF_036934945.1 Oncorhynchus masou masou | reverse complement strand
TGAAAGAGAATCGTAACATCAGGGATAAAAAAATATATACGCTTTAAAACATCACTGTAAATACAGATGCAGGATCTTAATTTGATCATGTGTTGCCAGGACAACTTTCCTGCAATGCAGGAATGTACAACTTGTTGTGTATTTGAGGTTTTAAAAGGCTTCTGAAGTTTCTAAATTCCACTTTGGAAATTTCAGACTTGATTTCCATCTATCAACCCCTACAAAAATGTAAATTCATTAAAACTCTGGTTGATGCAGGGTTCATTTTTCATACTGTAGCAAACTGGCTCAAATGAAGATCCTACATCTGTACACATACAGTCAAATGATCACATCACATATTACAGAGGAAATATCAAGCAAACCATGATCTGATTTTTCTAATAAATGTTTTCACTAAAAAGAGGCTGCCTTGTGTGTTTTTTTGTGTGGTGATTGAGTCCCAAGAAGTGAGTTTGTCATTTTAACATTTCTATCAGCATATATTCTAAACAGCATTACAATACATCCACCAGCTACAGTAGAGATATAGATTAATACAGTACAGTATTACCCTCACTGTCAAAAAGTGGAGATATAGGATTAATACAGTACAGTAGAGATATAGATTACTACAGTACAGTAGAGATATAGGATTAATACAGCATAGCATACCTCACTGTCAACAGTGGAGTTACAGGATTAATACAGTACAGTAGAGATATAGGACTAGTAAGTACAGTAGAGAAATAGGATTAATACAGTACAATAGAGATATAGGATTAATACAGTACAATATTACCTCACTGTCAACAGTAGAGATATAGGATTAATACAGTACAGTATTACCTCACTAGTCATACAGTAGAGATATAGGATTAATACAGTACAATATTACCTCACTGTCAACAGTAGAGATATAGGATTAATACAGTACAGTAGAGATATAGGATTAATACAGTACAGTAGAGATATAGGATTAATACAGTACAGTAGAGATATAGGATTAATACAGTACAGTAGAGATATAGGATTAATACAGTACAGTAGAGATATAGGATTAATACAGTACAGTATTATACGTAGTAGATATAGGATTAATACAGTACAGTAGAGATATAGGATTAATACAGTACAGTATTACCTCACTGTCAACAGTGGAGATATAGGATTAATACAGTACAGTAGAGATATAGGATTAATACAGTACAGTAGAGATATAGGATTAATACAGTACAATATTACCTCACTGTCAACAGTGGAGACATAGGATTAATACAGTACAGTAGATATATAGGATTAATACAGTACAGTATTACATCACTGTCAACAGTGGAGATAGGATAAATACAGTACAGTATTACCTCACTGTCAACAGTAGAGATATAGGATTAATACAGTACAGTAGAGATATAGGATTAATACAGTACAATATTACCTCACTGTCAACAGTGGAGATATAGGATTAATACAGTACAGTATTACCTCACTGTCAACAGTAGAGATATAGGATTAATACAGTACAGTAGAGATATAGGATTAATACAGTACAATATTACCTCACTGTCAACAGTAGAGATATAGGATTAATACAGTACAGTAGAGATATAGGATTAATACAGTACAGTAGAGATATAGGATTAATACAGTACAGTATTACCTCACTGTCAACAGTAGAGATATAGGATTAATACAGTACAGTAGAGATATAGGATTAATACAGTACAGTGAGATATACCTCACTGTCAGTACAGTAGAGATATAGGATTAATACAGTACAGTAGAGATATAGGATTAATACAGTACAGTAGAGATATAGGATTAATACAGTACAGTAGAGATATAGGATTAATACAGTACAGTATTACCTCACTGTCAACAGTGGAGTTACAGGATTAATACAGTAGAGTAGAGATATAGGACTAATAAAGTACAGTAGAGATATAGGATTAATACAGTACAGTAGAGATAGGATTAATATAGTACAATATTACCTCACTGTCAACAGTAGAGATATAGGATTAATACAGTACAGTATTACCTCACTGTCAACAGTGGAGTTACAGGATTAATACAGTACAGTAGAGTAGAGATATAGGACTAATAAAGTACAGTAGAGATATAGGATTAATACAGTACAGTAGAGATATAGGATTAATACAGTACAATTTTACCTCACTGTCAACAGTAGAGAGAATTAATACAGTACAGTATTACCTCACTGTCAACAGTAGAGATATAGGATTAATAAAGTACAATATTACCTCACTGTCAACAGTAGAGATATAGGATTAATACAGTACAGTAGAGATATAGGATTAATACAGTACAGTAGAGATATAGGATTAATACAGTACAGTAGAGATATAGGATTAATACAGTACAGTAGAGATATAGGATTAATACAGTACGAGATATATGATTAATCACAGTCAACAGTAGAGATATAGGATTAATACAGTACAGTAGAGATATAGGATTAATACAGTACAATATTACCTCACTGTCAACAGTGGAGATA
>NC_088216.1:5359198-5428434 GCF_036934945.1 Oncorhynchus masou masou | reverse complement strand
GTAGGCCTCACTCCCCCTACTGTAGGCCTCACTCCCCCCTACTGTAGGCCTCAGGCCTCACTCCCCCCCTACTGTAGGCCTCACTCCCCTACTAGGCCTCACTCCCCCTACTGTAGGCCTCACTCCCCCTACTGTAGGCCTCACTCCCCCTACTGCAGGCCTCACTCCCCCTACTGTAGGCCTCACTCCCCCCTACTGTAGGCCTCACTCCCCCTACTGCAGGCCTCACTCCCCCTACTGTAGGCCTCACTCCCCTACTGCAGGCCTCACTCCCCCTACTGTAGGCCTCACTCCCCCTACTGTAGGCCTCACTCCCCCCTACTGTAGGCCTCACTCCCCCCTACTGCAGCCCTCACTCCCCCCTACTGCAGCCCTCATCCTCCACATACAACATCCGTTCTGCCAGTCACATTCTGTTAAAGGTCCCCAAAGCACACACATCTCTGGGTCGCTCCTCTAGTGACTGGAACGAGCTGCAAAAACACTCAAACTGAACAGTTTTATCTCCATCTCTTCATTCAAAGACTCGATCATGGACACTCTGACAGTCGTGGCTGCTTCACGTGATTTATTGTTGTCTCTACCTTCTTGCCCTTTGTGCTGTTGTCTGTGCCCAATAATGTTTGTACCATGTTTTGTGCTGCTACCATGTTGTTGTCATGTTGTGTTGCTACCATGCTGTGTTATGTGTTGCTGCCATGCTATGCTGTTGTCTTAGGTCTCTCTTGATGTAGGATTGTGGTGTCTCTCTGATCATGATGTGTGTTTGGTCCTATATTTTGTTTCACCTTTTGGTAGGCCGTCATTGTAAATAAGATTTTTTCTTTACTGATTGGCCTAGTTAAATAAAGTTTAAATTAATGAAATATTTTTTTTTTTTAATGAAGGATCCGTTAACAGAATGACCTGTATTTATCTTGAAAAAGGTTGCTTCCGATTCAAATTATAGGCTTTGTTTACATGATTACTTTCATCTGAATCAGTTATGACTTCGGAGGAAAGGCTATTACAGCCAAAAATGAGGACAATAGACCAAATATCGGACATCCTTTATGGCTGAACCGGACTGGAGAGAGAGAGAGAGAGGAGGAGGAGGAGGAGGAGGGGATAGCCTAAGAGGAAGGAAACGGCGAGGGCTTCATCAACAGACAGGGGAGTCTCTTGTCAGGCTGATAGAAGGCTGGCTATATCAAATGAAAGCCTGACACGGGATACGCCACGGAAATCTCTCTGGCTGAGATAACGTCGTCGACGTTTACAGAAAATAATTCCAGCGGCTGGAGATCCAGATGTTTACGTAAAACAAGCTGTCAATCGTATTCTTGGAACTGGAACTTTCATCGCATTTTGTTTCTCTCTGTGCTGCTTGGGGGGGTGGCTACAACGGTGCCACATTTAACTCGTTTGCGTCACGCTTTGGAGTTTCCTCCCTGGTTCGACATTTGGCGTTTGCTGAGGTTTTGAGACCAAAACCGAAATTCCAGACCATTTTTTGGCTGGTGGGCTAAAGCTGCCTTCTCTGATGGGTTACATGGCGTGCGTTTGATCCTGGGGCTTTTGATCCTGGGGCTGCGCGATGGCCGCGTCGGGCGGACGGAAGAGCGAGAAGTTGGACGAGGCACAGGCGTTGGCCCGGAGCTGCGCGGGGAGACCGGACTTTCTCCCGTGCGACGGACTGTCCATCTGCGCCACACACAGCCATGGGAAGTGCTTCAAGCTCCACTGGTGCTGCCACTTGGGATGGTGTCACTGTAAGTAGCCCTTGCTTAAAGCCCGTCGATGTCTCACCGTTCTCTGGGTTCTCCACGTGTTTCGCTGTGCTCTCCTCTCCCTGGTTGGAAGGAGAAATTCAATGCATGTCTATAAATAGCCTGTTATATGTGAATGTTTACAAGAATAGCAGCCTATTGTTTGACTTCAGACAATTATACTGCCCTACCAAGCAAAAAGGCAGTAACCGCCCATTGCGTGGAAGTGAGAAAAATGGCTTTTATTTACGTTGGTTTCATAGTAACTTTATACAGTTACTGCCAACATGACCCCTATTTTCTCCCGAACACAATACAATAGAGACAGGATGCTTGTCCACATGATTAAGCATGTCTTTTAATTCTAGCAAAAATGACTAACTCATTTTCGATCAAATGAGCAATTACTGCCTTTTTGCTTGGTAGGGCAGAATAGCCCTCCTTCGGTTTTGTTGGCTTGTTAGTCAACGCAGACATTCTGACGTGATAGACTGCATATCTAAATACAGAGACTACATTCAGCTGATAAAACCGGTAGCAGGATAGAATATTGTTCCTAGTTATTCAATGTTGGCTCAGTGGTACAGACAGACAGACAGACAGACACACAGACAGACAGACAGACACACAGTATGATGAACCTCCACCAGTGTACTATTCATGGACTGTCACCCTCACAGCTGGAAGCTGCTGATACAGACAGACAGACAGACAGACAGACAGACAGACAGACAGACAGACAGACACCGAGACAGACAGACAGTATGATGAACCTCCACCAGTGTACCATTCATGGACTGTCACCCTCACAGCTGGAAGCTGCTGATAGAGAGAGAATGAATGATGTTAAAGATGCTGAATTCATTCAACCTCTTATTCATCAACAGACCATGTCTGTCTTGCAGCTCAGCCTCAGCAGTTGGCTACTTAGATGACTGAATAGACTACACTGTCTTACAGTCTATAAGAATCTCATGACCAAGTCTCCAAGAATTCAGACAGGACAGACTGGAGTATTGAGGATCGTTGTCTGGACCTTGAGGTTATGAACTACAGTTGGCTCTCCTTACACCAAAATGTGTTTTTGGGCAACAAGCTTGTTTCTCTGGACTACAACAGACATTGATGAAGGTATTCTATTGTTTCTCTGCACTACAACAGCTGGGTTATGATGAAGGTATTATCTTGTTTCTCTGCACTACAACAGCTGGGTTATGATGAAGGTATCATTACATTGTTAATAATGTATTACAACACCAATTTGTAAGTCACTCTGGATAAGAGCGTCTGCTAAATGACTTAAATGTAAATGTAAATGTAAGTAGTGAAACTGAGTGAAGTTACACTCAGCCACCAGTAGAGGGCAGGCTCACTTCCTCACTGTGACCAGGTCACACGTGGTGAAAACAGGTGATGGAAGACCAAGCCGAGAGAGAGAGAGAGAGAGAGAGAGAGAGAGAGAGAGAGAGAGAGAGAGAGAGAGCCCAACATCCCCACTAAACCTAATCATCAGACACACTGCACTTTATCAAGCGCCTACTGTACCTTCTGCAGCAAAGTGTTTGGAGTAAATATTACACTTTCAGAGGAGTGTCTGGAACTGCATCTGTCTAGACAAGCACCCATTAGAGTAGCATGGAGACTGAGTCCCAGAGAGAGTTTAGTTTTCCTCAGTCAACTAAGGAGAGGGGGAGGAAGAAGAGGGAGGAGGGAGAGGAGAGGGAGGAAGAGGAGGGAGGAAGAGGAGGGAGGAGGGAGAGGAGAGGGAGGAAGAGGGAGTAAATATTACACTTTCAGAGGAGTGTCTGGAACTGCATCTGTCTAGACAAGCACCCATTAGAGTAGCATGGAGACTGAGTCCCAGAGAGAGTTTAGTTTTCCTCAGTCAACTAAGGAGAGGGGAGGAAGAGGAGGGAGAGGAGAGGGGAGGAAGAGGGAGTAAATATTACACTTTCAGAGGAGTGTCTGGAACTGCATCTGTCTAGACAAGCACCCATTAGAGTAGCATGGAGACTGAGTCCCAGAGAGAGTTTAGTTTTCCTCAGTCAACTAAGGAGAGGGGAGGAAGAAGAGGGAGGGAGGGAGGGAGAGGAGAGGGGAGGAAGAGGAGGGAGGAAGAGGAGGGAGGGAGGGAGAGGGAGAGGGGAGGAAGAGGGAGTAAATATTACACTTTCAGAGGAGTGTCTGGAACTGCATCTGTCTAGACTAGCACCCATTAGAGTAGCATGGAGACTGAGTCCCAGAGAGAGTTTAGTTTTCCTCAGTCAACTAAGGAGAGGGGAGGAAGAGGAGGGAGGGAGGGAGAGGAGAGGGGAGGAAGAGGGAGTAAATATTACACTTTCAGAGGAGTGTCTGGAACTGCATCTGTCTAGACTAGCACCCATTAGAGTAGCATGGAGACTGAGTCCCAGAGAGAGTTTAGTTTTCCTCAGTCAACTAAGGAGGGAGGGAGGGAGGGAGGGAGGGGGAAGAGGGAGTGTTTAACAAGGGACCATAAAGCCCTGTGTTTAACCAGGGACCATAAAGCCCTGTGTTTAACCGGGGACCATAAAGCCCTGTGTTTAACCGGGGACCATAAAGCCCTGTGTTTAACCAGGGACCATAAAGCCCTGTGTTTAACCAGGGACCATAAAGCCCTGTGTTTAACCGGGGACCATAAAGCCCTGTGTTTAACCGGGGACCATAAAGCCCTGTGTTTAACCGGGGACCATAAAGCCCTGTGTTTAACCGGGGACCATAAAGCCCTGTGTTTAACCGGGGACCATAAAGCCCTGTGTTTAACCGGGGGCCATAAAGCCCTGTGTTTAACCGGGACCATAAAGCCCTGTGTTTAACCAGGGACCATAAAGCCCTGTGTTTAACCAGGGACCATAAAGCCCTGTGTTTAACCAGGGACCATAAAGCCCTGTGTTTAACCGGGACCATAAAGCCCTGTGTTTAACCGGGACCATAAAGCCCTGTGTTTAACCGGGGACCATAAAGCCCTGTAGTTAACCTGGGACCATAAAGCCCTGTGGTTAACCAGGGACCAAGGGTTTGACGTGTGTGTGTGTGTGTGTGTGTGTGTGTGTGTGTGTGTGTGTGTGTGTGTGTGTGTGTGTGTGTGCGTGTGTGTGTGTGTGTGTGGGCCCGTGCGTCTTTGTCCATATGTATGTACGTTTTGGAGTAGTGAGACCCTAGAAACGCCTGTGAAATGTGTTGTCAGTCAGTTTCCTTTTCTGTATCGGTAACACAGTCATCTGTCCTGACTCTTGACTTCACAGTACTGTTCAGTAACTGGTAGCTGCGTGTCTGTCAGCCTACATCCTCTGTAATGCTCCTCCATTCTCTGTTTGCTGCATTGTTATTGTGATGGGTAAAGTCAAGCAGTCCTGTGTCTCGGGCCGGACGCCAAAACAACATTGAATTTGTGTCAAGCTGCAGTGACAGAGGAAGGCATTTCAAAAAGTATCTCATAGTCAGACTGTATTCTATAGCCTGAACACACTAATGTTATACACAGAACACCAACACACAGCTGTCTCTGGGCTGACTGTCTCTGGGCTGACTGTCTCTGGGCTGACGGTCTCTGGGCTGACGGTCTCTGGGCTGACGGTCTCTGGGCTGACGGTCTCTGGGCTGACGGTCTCTGGGCTGACGGTCTCTGGCCTGACGGTCTCTGGGCTGACGGTCTCTGGGCTGACGGTCTCTGGGCTGACGGTCTCTGGGCTGACTGACTCTGGGCTGAGTGATCACTGAGAGAACAGGCAGAGAGGGGTCAGCCTCAGAGGTTATAGTTCAGCTGCCACTTGACCTCTCTGGTCCGTCAAGCCCTATCAAACCATCCGGTCCGTTGTCATTTGTGATCCCTCCACACCCAACCTCCCTCTCCTCCCGTCCTAGATGATTCAGACCCTGCTGTCAGCATTAAGAGGTATCCCACTGGGGGGATGGAGGTATGGCAACAGCTCTCTCTCTCTCCTCCTATGGAAACAAACCGTGCTGAGGCTGTTACAGCCATGTTTCCATCACCTCCACTGTGTATATTATATGAGTGTCTATAGTTCTCCCACCGACGCCGCCGTTGTTATGCATAATATTATATGAAGAGTATGAAGTATACATTACAGGGGTTATAGTTAATATAGGTCATGAATAATAAACAGGAAGTGTACATTACAGGGGTTATAGTTCATATAGGTCATGAATAATAAACAGGAAGTGTACATTACAGGGGTTATAGTTCATACAGGTCATGAATAATAAACAGGAAGTGTACATTACAGGGGTTATAGTTAATATAGGTCATGAATAATAAACAGGAAGTGTACATTACAGGGGTTATAGTTAATACAGGTCATGAATAATAAACAGGAAGTGTACATTACAGGGGTTATAGTTAATACAGGTCATGAATAATAAACAAGAAGTGTACATTACAGGGGTTATAGTTAATATAGGTCATATATAATAAACAGGAAGTGTACATTACAGGGGTTATAGTTAATATAGGTCATGAATAATAAACAGGAAGTGTACATTACAGGGGTTATAGTTAATACAGGTCATGAATAATAAACAGGAAGTGTACATTACAGGGGTTATAGTTAATACAGGTCATTAATAATAAACAGGAAGTGTACATTACAGGGGTTATAGTTCATATAGGTCATATATAATAAACAGGAAGTTATGTACATTAATTACATTAGGGGTTATAGTTAATATAGGTCATTAATAATAAACAGGAAGTGTACATTAGACAGGGGTTATAGTTAATATAGGTCATATATAATAAACAGGAAGTGTACATTACAGGGGTTATAGTTAATACAGGTCATTAATAATAAACAGGAAGTGTACATTACAGGGGTTATAGTTAATACAGGTCATTAATAATAAACAGGAAGTGTACATTACAGGGGTTATAGTTAACAAAGGTCATATAATAAACAGGAAGTGTACATTACAGGGGTTATAGTTAATAAAGGTCATATATAATAAACAGGAAGTGTACATTACAGGGGTTATAGTTAATACAGGTCATTAATAATAAACAGGAAGTGTACATTAGACAGGGGTTATAGTTAATACAGGTCATGAATAATGAACAGGAAGTGTAAATTAGACAGGGGTTATAGTTAATACAGGTCATGAATAATAAACGGGAAGTGTACATTAGACAGGGGTTATAGTTAATATAGGTCATGTATAATAAACAGGAAGTGTACATTAGACAGGGGTTATAGTTAATACAGGTCATGAATAATAAACAGGAAGTGTACATTAGACAGGGGTTATAGTTAATATAGGTCATGAATAATAAACAGGAAGTGTACATTAGACAGGGGTTATCGTTAATACAGGTCATGAATAATAAACAGGAAGTGTACATTAGACAGGGGTTATAGTTAATATAGGTCATGAATAATAAACAGGAAGTGTACATTAGACAGGGGTTATAGTTAATACAGGTCATGAATAATAAACGGGAAGTGTACATTAGACAGGGGTTATAGTTAATACAGGTCATGAATAATAAACAGGAAGTGTAAATTAGACAGGGGTTATAGTTAATACAGGTCATGAATAATAAACAGGAAGTGTACATTAGACAGGGGTTATAGTTAATACAGGTCATGAATAATAAACAGGAAGTGTAAATTAGACAGGGGTTATAGTTAATACAGGTCATGAATAATAAACAGGAAGTGTACATTAGACAGGGGTTATAGTTAATACAGGTCATGAATAATAAACAGGAAGTGTACATTAGACAGGGGTTATAGTTAATATAGGTCATGAATAATAAACAGGAAGTGTACATTAGACAGGGGTTATAGTTAATATAGGTCATGAATAATAAACAGGAAGTGTACATTAGACAGGGGTTATAGTTAATACAGGTCATGAATAATAAACAGGAAGTGTACATTAGACAGGGGTTATAGTTAATACAGGTCATGAATAATAAACAGGAAGTGTAAATTAGACAGGGGTTATAGTTAATACAGGTCATGAATAATAAACAGGAAGGGTACATTAGACAGGGGTTATAGTTAATACAGGTCATGAATAATAAACAGGAAGTGTACATTAGACAGGGGTTATAGTTAATATAGGTCATGAATAATAAACAGGAAGTGTACATTAGACAGGGGTTATAGTTAATACAGGTCATGAATAATAAACAGGAAGTGTACATTAGACAGGGGTTATAGTTAATACAGGTCATAATAAACAGGAAGTGTACATTACAGGGGTTATAGTTAATAAAGGTCATGAATAATAAACAGGAAGTGTACATTAGACAGGGGTTATAGTTAATATAGGTCATGAATAATAAACAGGAAGTGTACATTAGACAGGGGTTATAGTTAATATAGGTCATGAATAATAAACAGGAAGTGTACATTAGACAGGGGTTGTAGTTAATACAGGTCATGAATAATAAACAGGAAGTGTACATTACAGGGGTTATAGTTAATAAAGGTCATGAATAATAAACAGGAAGTGTACATTAGACAGGGGTTATAGTTAATATAGGTCATGAATAATAAACAGGAAGTGTACATTAGACAGGGGTTATAGTTAATATAGGTCATGAATAATAAACATGAAGTGTACATTACAGGGGTTATAGTTAATATAGGTCATGAATAATAAACAGGAAGTGTACATTAGACAGGGGTTATAGTTAATATAGGTCATGAATAATAAACAGGAAGTGTACATTAGACAGGGGTTGTAGTTAATACAGGTCATGAATAATAAACAGGAAGTGTACATTACAGGGGTTATAGTTAATACAGGTCATGAATAATAAAACAGGAAGTGTACATTACAGGGGTTATAGTTAATATAGGTCATGAATAATAAACAGGAAGTGTACATTACAGGGGTTATAGTTAATAAAGGTCATTAATAATAAACAGGAAGTGTAAATTAGACAGGGGTTATAGTTAATACAGGTCATTAATAATAAACAGGAAGTGTACATTAGACAGGGGTTATAGTTAATATAGGTCATTAATAATAAACAGGAAGTGTACATTTCAGGGGTTATAGTTAATATAGGTCATGAATAATAAACAGGAAGTGTACATTAGACAGGGGTTATAGTTAATACAGGTCATTAATAATAAACAGGAAGTGTACATTAGACAGGGGTTATAGTTAATACAGGTCATGAATAATAAACAGGAAGTGTACATTAGACAGGGGTTATAGTTAATATAGGTCAGGAATAATAAACAGGAAGTGTACATTACAGGGGTTATAGTTAATATAGGTCATGAATAATAAACAGGAAGTGTACATTACAGGGGTTATAGTTAATACAGGTCATGAATAATAAACAGGAAGTGTACATTACAGGGGTTATAGTTAATACAGGTCATGAATAATAAACAGGAAGTGTACATTACAGGGGTTATAGTTAATACAGGTCATGAATAATAAACAGGAAGTGTACATTACAGGGGTTATAGTTAATATAGGTCATGAATAATAAACAGGAAGTGTACATTACAGGGGTTATAGTTAATACAGTTCATTAATAATAAACAGGAAGTGTACATTACAGGGGTTATAGTTAATACAGGTCATTAATAATAAACAGGAAGTGTACATTACAGGGGTTATAGTTAACAAAGGTCATATAATAAACAGGAAGTGTACATTACAGGGGTTATAGTTAATAAAGGTCATATATAATAAACAGGAAGTGTACATTACAGGGGTTATAGTTAATACAGGTCATTAATAATAAACAGGAAGTGTACATTAGACAGGGGTTATAGTTAATACAGGTCATGAATAATGAACAGGAAGTGTAAATTAGACAGGGGTTATAGTTAATACAGGTCATGAATAATAAGCGGGAAGTGTACATTAGACAGGGGTTATAGTTAATATAGGTCATGTATAATAAACAGGAAGTGTACATTAGACAGGGGTTATAGTTAATACAGGTCATGAATAATAAACAGGAAGTGTACATTAGACAGGGGTTATAGTTAATATAGGTCATGAATAATAAACAGGAAGTGTACATTAGACAGGGGTTATAGTTAATACAGGTCATGAATAATAAACAGGAAGTGTACATTAGACAGGGGTTATAGTTAATATAGGTCATGAATAATAAACAGGAAGTGTACATTAGACAGGGGTTATAGTTAATACAGGTCATGAATAATAAGCGGAAGTGTACATTAGACAGGGGTTATAGTTAATACAGGTCATGAATAATAAACAGGAAGTGTAAATTAGACAGGGGTTATAGTTAATACAGGTCATGAATAATAAACAGGAAGTGTACATTAGACAGGGGTTATAGTTAATACAGGTCATGAATAATAAACAGGAAGTGTAAATTAGACAGGGGTTATAGTTAATACAGGTCATGAATAATAAACAGGAAGGGTACATTAGACAGGGGTTATAGTTAATACAGGTCATGAATAATAAACAGGAAGTGTACATTAGACAGGGGTTATAGTTAATATAGGTCATGAATAATAAACAGGAAGTGTACATTAGACAGGGTTATAGTTAATACAGGTCATGAATAATAAACAGGAAGTGTACATTAGACAGGGGTTATAGTTAATAAAGGTCATGAATAATAAACAGGAAGTGTACATTAGACAGGGGTTATAGTTAATATAGGTCATGAATAATAAACAGGAAGTGTACATTAGACAGGGGTTATAGTTAATATAGGTCATGAATAATAAACAGGAAGTGTACATTAGACAGGGGTTGTAGTTAATACAGGTCATGAATAATAAACAGGAAGTGTACATTACAGGGGTTATATTTAATAAAGGTCATGAATAATAAACAGGAAGTGTACATTAGACAGGGGTTATAGTTAATATAGGTCATGAATAATAAACAGGAAGTGTACATTAGACAGGGGTTATAGTTAATATAGGTCATGAATAATAAACATGAAGTGTACATTACAGGGGTTATAGTTAATATAGGTCATGAATAATAAACAGGAAGTGTACATTAGACAGGGGTTATAGTTAATACAGGTCATGAATAATAAACAGGAAGTGTACATTACAGGGGTTATAGTTAATACAGGTCATGGATAATAAACAGGAAGTGTACATTAGACAGGGGTTATAGTTAATATAGGTCATGAATAATAAACAGGAAGTGTAAATTACAGGGGTTATAGTTAATATAGGTCATGAATAATAAACAGGAAGTGTACATTACAGGGGTTATAGTTAATACAGGTCATGAATAATAAACAGGAAGTGTACATTAGACAGGGGTATAGTTAATATAGGTCATTAATAATAAACAGGATGTGTAAATTAGACAGGGGTTATAGTTAATATAGGTCATGAATAATAAACAGGAAGTGTACATTAGACCGGGGTATAGTTAATACAGGTCATTAATAATAAACAGGAAGTGTACATTACAGGGGTTATAGTTAATAAAGATCATTAATAATAAACAGGAAGTGTACATTACAGGGGTTATAGTTAATAAAGGTCATTAATAATAAACAGGAAGTGTAAATTAGACAGGGGTTATAGTTAATATAGGTCATTAATAATAAACAGGAAGTGTACATTACAGGGGTTATAGTTAATAAAGGTAATTAATAATAAACAGGAAGTGTAAATTAGACAGGGGTTATAGTTAATATAGGTCATTAATAATAAACAGGAAGTGTACATTTCAGGGGTTATAGTTAATAAAGGTCATATAATAAACAGGAAGTGTACATTAGACCGGGGTATAGTTAATACAGGTCATTAATAATAAACAGGAAGTGTACATTACAGGGGTTATAGTTAATAAAGATCATTAATAATAAACAGGAAGTGTACATTACAGGGGTTATAGTTAATAAAGGTCATTAATAATAAACAGGAAGTGTAAATTAGACAGGGGTTATAGTTAATATAGGTCATTAATAATAAACAGGAAGTGTACATTACAGGGGTTATAGTTAATAAAGGTAATTAATAATAAACAGGAAGTGTAAATTAGACAGGGGTTATAGTTAATATAGGTCATGAATAATAAACAGGAAGTGTACATTAGACCGGGGTATAGTTAATACAGGTCATTAATAATAAACAGGAAGTGTACATTACAGGGGTTATAGTTAATAAAGATCATTAATAATAAACAGGAAGTGTACATTACAGGGGTTATAGTTAATAAAGGTCATTAATAATAAACAGGAAGTGTAAATTAGACAGGGGTTATAGTTAATATAGGTCATTAATAATAAACAGGAAGTGTACATTACAGGGGTTATAGTTAATAAAGGTAATTAATAATAAACAGGAAGTGTAAATTAGACAGGGGTTATAGTTAATATAGGTCATTAATAATAAACAGGAAGTGTACATTTCAGGGGTTATAGTTAATAAAGGTCATATAATAAACAGGAAGTGTACATTAGACCGGGGTATAGTTAATACAGGTCATTAATAATAAACAGGAAGTGTACATTACAGGGGTTATAGTTAATAAAGATCATTAATAATAAACAGGAAGTGTAAATTAGACAGGGGTTATAGTTAATATAGGTCATTAATAATAAACAGGAAGTGTACATTAGACAGGGGTTATAATTAATATAGGTCATGAATAATAAACAGGAAGTGTAAATTAGACAAGGTTATAGAGGATAACAGCCACAGTTATCAGTTATCCTCTAGTCTACCTGTCATCCTCTAGTCTACATGTACCTGTCATCCTCTAGTCTACATGTACCTGTCATCCTCTAAGTCCACATGTACCTGTCATCCTCTAGTCTACACGTACCTGTCATCCTCTACTCTACATGTACCTGTCATCCTCTAGTCTACATGTACCTGTCATCCTCTAGTCTACATGTACCTGTCATCCTCTACTCTACATGTACCTGTCATCCTCTACTCTACATGTACCTGTCATCCTCTAGTCTACATGTACCTGTCATCCTCTAGTCAACATGTACATGTCATCCTCTAGTCTACATGTACATGTCATCCTCTAGTCTACATGTACATGTCATCCTCTAGTCTACATGTACATGTCATCCTCTATTTATATATATATATATATATATGTATGTAGTCTAGTCCTGGTAGATACTGTACTGTAGTCTAGTCCTGGTAGATACTGTATGTAGTCTAGTCCTGGTAGATGCTGTATGTAGTCTAGTCCTGGTAGATACTGTATGTAGTCTAGTCCTGGTAGATACTGTACTGTATGTAGTCTAGTCCTGGTAGATACTGTATATAGTCTAGTCCTGGTAGATACTGTACTGTAGTCTAGTCCTGGTAGATACTGTACTGTAGTCCTGGTAGATACTGTATGTAGTCTAGTCCTGGTAGATACTGTATGTAGTCTAGTCCTGGTAGATACTGTACTGTAGTCTAGTCCTGGTAGATACTGTACTGTAGTCTAGTCCTGGTAGATACTGTACTGTATTCTAGTCCTGGTAGATACTATACTGTAGTCTAGTCCTGGTAGATACTGTCTGTAGTCTTGTCCTGGTAGATACTGTATGTAGTCTAGTCCTGGTAGATACTGTATGTAGTCTAGTCCTGGTAGATACTGTATATAGTCTAGTCCTGGTAGATACTGTACTGTATGTAGTCTAGTCCTGGTAGATACTGTACTGTATGTAGTCTAGTTCCTGGTAGATACTGTATGTAGTCTAGTTCCTGGTATGTAGTCTAGTCCTGTTAGATACTGTAGTCTAGTCCTGGTAGATACTGTATGTAGTCTAGTCCTGGTAGATACTGTACTGTAGTCTAGTCCTGGTAGATACTGTACTGTAGTCTAGTCCTGGTAGATACTGTATGTAGTCTAGTCCTGGTAGATACTGTACTGTAGTCTAGTCCTGGTAGATACTGTAGTCTAGTCCTGGTAGATACTGTATGTAGTCTAGTCCTGGTAGATACTGTATGTAGTCTAGTCCTGGTAGATACTGTATATAGTCTAGTCCTGGTAGATACTGTACTGTAGTCTAGTCCTGGTAGATACTGTACTGTAGTCTATTCCTGGTAGATACTGTAGTCTAGTCCTGGTAGATACTGTATGTAGTCTAGTCCTGGTAAATACTGTATGTAGTCTATTCCTGGTAGATACTGTACTGTATGTAGTCTAGTCCTGGTAGATACTGTACTGTATGTAGTCTAGTCCTGGTAGATATTGTACTGTATGTAGTCTAGTTCCTGGTAGATACTGTATGTAGTCTAGTCCTGGTAGATACTGTACTGTAGTCTAGTCCTGGTAGATACTGTACTGTAGTCTAGTTCCTGGTATGTAGTCTAGTCCTGTTAGATACTGTAGTCTAGTCCTGGTAGATACTGTATGTAGTCTAGTCCTGTTAGATACTGTAGTCTAGTCCTGGTAGATACTGTATGTAGTCTAGTACTGTTAGATACTGTAGTCTAGTCCTGGTAGATACTGTATGTAGTCTAGTCCTGGTAGATACTGTATATAGTCTAGTCCTGGTAGATACTGTATGTAGTCTAGTCCTGGTAGATACTGTATGTAGTCTAGTCCTGGTAGATACTGTATGTAGTCTAGTCCTGGTAGATACTGTACTGTAGTCTAGTCCTGGTAGATACTGTACTGTATGTAGTCTAGTCCTGGTAGATACTGTACTGTAGTCTAGTCCTGGTAGATACTGTATGTAGTCTGGTCCTGGTAGATACTGTATGTAGTCTAGTCCTGGTAGATACTGTATGTAGTCTAGTCCTGGTAGATACTGTACTGTATGTAGTCTAGTCCTGGTAGATACTGTATGTAGTCTAGTCCTGGTAGATACTGTACTGTAGTCTAGTCCTGGTAGATACTGTACTGTATGTAGTCTAGTCCTGGTAGATACTGTACTGTAGTCTAGTCCTGGTAGATACTGTAGTCTAGTCCTGGTAGATACTGTGTGTAGTCTAGTCCTGGTAGATACTGTATGTAGTCTAGTCCTGGTAGACACTGTACTGTAGTCTAGTCCTGGTAGACACTGTACTGTAGTCTAGTCCTGGTAGATACTGTACTGTAGTCTAGTCCTGGTAGATACTGTACTATAGTCTAGTCCTGGTAGATACTGTAGTCTAGTCCTGGTAGATACTGTATGTAGTCTAGTCCTGGTAGATACTGTAGTCTAGTCCTGGTAGATACTGTATGTAGTCTAGTCCTGGTAGATACTGTTTTCACAGCCGTTCTCGATGCTCTGTCTTGAGAGGAGCTACCTGACTGCTAGTGTAGGAAGTATGCATTATTGAACAGACAGAGAGGCTGCTCTGTCCACACTGACCCAGAACCAAGGGATTACCAAGGGAATTACCCAGAGAACCTCGGACAGGGATGGGCAACTCCAGTCCTCCAGGGCCTGATTGGTGTCACACTTATGTCCCAGCAGACACACCTGACTCCGATAAGCACCTAATCATGATCTTCAGTTCAGAATGCAGTTAGTTTAATCAGCTGTGTTCGCTAGGGATGGGGGAAATGGTTGACACCACTTCAGAGGTGGGCTTGAACCCAACCTGAGAGCTACACCCCGAGAGCTACACCCCGAGAGCTACAACCCGAGAGCTACAACCTGAGAGCTACAACCTGAGAGCTACAACCTGAGAGCTACAACCCGAGAGCTACACCCCGAGAGCTATAACCTGAGAGCTATAACCTGAGAGCTACACCCTGAGAGCTATAACCTGAGCGCTACAACCTGAGAGCTACAACCTGAGAGCTACACCCTGAGAACTATAACCTGAGAGATATAACCTGAGAGCTACACCCTGAGAGCTATAACCTGAGCGCTACAACCTGAGAGCTACAACCTGAGAGCTACACCCTGAGAACTATAACCTGAGAGATATAACCTGAGAGCTACACCCTGAGAACTATAACCTGAGAGCTACAACCTGAGAACTACAACCTGAGAACTACAACCTGAGAACTATAACCTGAGAGCTACAACTGTATGATCAAATAGAAATATATTCACACAGTGTATGTCTGTTTCCTTATTCGTCGCTGGAGGCTGGGTTGGAGTGGTACTATGCACGTTCTCCTCTGATTACTCAGAGGGACAGGAAGTGAAACTAGGGCTGAAAATAGGAATGGATTTGGCACTCGTGGTTTTTGTGAATATTTTTTATTAAAAATGCAAAAAAAAACAGTGGCCTCATTTTACATTAGAGTGGCTGAAATGTTTCATTTTGAAAACAGGTTTTCTACCCCTCTTCAAAACCAGTGGCCTCATTTTACATGAGAGTGGCTGAAATGTTTCACCCTGAAAACAGTCACGACACAACTGTAGTTTTATGAAACCTGTATGATGCAACAATTATGATAGTATTGTAAGTATTTCGGACTGTTTGTACTATACAATATGACATACAATACGTTCTGTCTCGACATGCGGTCCAGAGGTGTTTCCTCCACAACTTAATATGTTGGGAAATGTTCATTACTATTAGTGAGATGGAAAGGGACCGTTGGTGAAGGACAATCAGTCACAGCTAGTGGTGTTAGATAGAAAGGGACAATCAGTCACAGCTAGTGGTGTTAGATAGAAAGGGACAATCAGTCACAGCTAGTGGTGTTAGATAGAAAGGGACAATCAGTCACAGCTAGTGGTGTTAGATAGAAAGGGACAATCAGTCACAGCTAGTGGTGTTAGATAGAAAGGGACAATCAGTCACAGCTAGTGGTGTTAGAAAGGGACAATCAGTCACAGCTAGTGGTGTTAGAAAGGGACAATCAGTCACAGCTAGTGGTGTTAGAAAGGGACAATCAGTCACAGCTAGTGGTGTTAGAAAGGGACAATCAGTCACAGCTAGTGGTGTTAGATAGAAAGGGACAATCAGTCACAGCTAGTGGTGTTAGATAGAAAGGGACAATCAGTCACAGCTAGTGGTGTTAGATAGAAAGGGACAATCAGTCACAGCTAGGGGTGATAGAAAGGGACAATCAGTCACAGCTAGTGGTGTTAGATAGAAAGGGACAATCAGTCACAGCTAGTGGTGATAGATAGAAAGGGACAATCAGTCACAGCTAGTGGTGTTAGATAGAAAGGGACAATCAGTCACAGCTAGTGGTGTTAGATAGAAAGGGACAATCAGTCACAGCTAGTGGTGTTAGATAGAAAGGGACAATCAGTCACAGCTAGTGGTGATCGATAGAAAGGGACAATCAGTCACAGCTAGTGGTGTTAGATAGAAAGGGACAATCAGTCACAGCTAGTGGTGATAGATAGAAAGGGACAATCAGTCACAGCTAGTGGTGATAGATAGAAAGGGACAATCAGTCACAGCTAGTGGTGTTAGAAAGGGACAATCAGTCACAGCTAGTGGTGTTAGAAAGGGACAATCAGTCACAGCTAGTGGTGTTAGAAAGGGACAATCAGTCACAGCTAGTGGTGTTAGATAGAAAGGGACAATCAGTCACAGCTAGTGGTGTTAGATAGATAGGGACAATCAGTCACAGCTAGTGGTGTTAGATAGATAGGGACAATCAGTCACAGCTAGTGGTGTTAGATAGAAAGGGACAATCAGTCACAGCTAGTGGTGTTAGAAAGGGACAATCAGTCACAGCTAGTGGTGATAGAAAGGGACAATCAGTCACAACTAGTGGTGTTAGTCATGTCACCAGATATGTATATTACTGGGACTTATCTATTTAATGTCGCTGCAAGAGCCAATAATGTATGTCATCTCTCATTCGAGAGTGCGTATGTATGTGTCGAATCAAAGTTTATTGGCGTGTGCGTGTGATTAGCAGAGGTAGATTCCCAGCTGTGCTTGAGACCTCAGCCTAATCATCTGTAAATGTCTCTAAATACCACCAGTCCCCATGATGCATCTCTTCACAGCATCTCTGTGAATTCATTATTCATGACATAACATCCAATCAGGTGGGAGGGAGGTTGACGACCAGGAAACTCCCTGTTTAGGGGAACTGTCTCTGTATGTAGTGTCTTTAGTATGACATTAGGATGTTATAGCATGTATTACACCGCTAGCCCTGCACCCCTTTATGTGGGTTAAAACCCCTTTTGAAGGCTAAAGTGTAGCTAAGCTAACACTGAAACAGCCTCAGGAAGTCTTCAGTGAACCATCTGAAATGCTTCTTTAGCAGGCTACGAGTCTTCCTACAGTGCTGAAAGCCTAACTTCATATCCAACCTTTACATCCCATCTCAACTTATATGAATTGAGAGGCTAAGACCCTGGAATGCTGCCTTCCTTCCTTCCTTCCTTCCTTCCTGCCATCCGTGTCTCTCTGTGTGTGACTGACTCTGATGGTGATCCTGGTAAACTAGTGTTTTAGCCTTTCATCCATCTTACAGCTCCTCTGCAGCCCTGAAACACACACACACACACACACACACGCACACACACAGCAACCCTGAAACGTCGCAGCACATTCAGCCCAGAAAAGCCAAAGTATTCAATCTTCCACACACTATCCAGTACATTAACAACCTTCCACAATATACAGTACAATAACAACCTTCCACACACATCCACAATATACAGTACATTATCAACCTTCCACACTATCCAGTACATTAACAACCTTCCACAATATACAGTACATTATCAACCTTCCATACACGTCCACAATATACAGTACATTATCAACCTTCCACAATATACAGTACATTATCAACCTTCCACACACATCCACAATATACAGTACAATAACAACCTTCCACACACATCCACAATATATAGTACATTATCAACCTTCCACAATATACAGTACATTAACAACCTTCCACACAGATCCACAATATACAGTACATTATCAACCTTCCACAATATACAGTACATTATCAACCTTCCACAGTATACAGTACATTATCAACCTTCCACACACATCCACAATATACAGTACATTATCAACCTTCCACAATATACAGTACATTATAAACCTTCCACACACATCCACAATATACAGTACATTAACAACCTTCCACAATATACAGTACAATAACAACCTTCCACACACATCCACAATATACAGTACATTATCAACCTTCCACAATATACAGTACATTATCAACCTTCCACAATATACAGTACATTATCAATCTTCCACAATATACAGTACATTAACAACCTTCCACACACATCCACAATATACAGTACATTATCAACCTTCCACACACATCCACAATATGCAGTACATTATCAACCTTCCACACACATCCACAATATACAGTACATTATCAACCTTCCACACACATCCCCAATATACAGTACAATAACAACCTTCCACACACATCCACAATATACAGTACATTAACAACCTTCCACAATATACAGTACAATAACAACCTTCCACACACATCCACAATATACAGTACATTATCAACCTTCCACACTATCCAGTACATTAACAACCTTCCACACACATTCACAATATACAGTACATTAACAACCTTCCACACACATCCACAATATACAGTACATTAACAACCTTCCACACACATCCACAATATACAGTACATTATCAACCTTCCACACACATCCACAATATACAGTACATTAACAACCTTCCACAATATACAGTACAATAACAACCTTCCACACACATCCACAATATACAGTACATTATCAACCTTCCATACAGATCCACAATATACAGTATATTATCAACCTTCCACAATATACAGTACATTATCAACCTTCCACACACATCCACAATATACAGTACATTATCAACCTTCCACAATATACAGTACATTATAAACCTTCCACAATATACAGTACATTAACAACCTTCCACACAGATCCACAATATACAGTACATTAACAACCTTCCACAATATACAGTACAATAGCAACCTTCCACACACATCCACAATATACAGTACATTATCAACCTTCCACAATATACAGTACATTATCAATCTTCCACAATATACAGTACATTAACAACCTTCCACACACATCCACAATATACAGTACATTATCAACCTTCCACACACATCCACAATATGCAGTACATTATCAACCTTCCACACACATCCACAATATACAGTACATTATCAACCTTCCACACACATCCCCAATATACAGTACAATAACAACCTTCCACACACATCCACAATATACAGTACATTATCAACCTTCCACACTATCTAGTACATTAACAACCTTCCACACACATTCACATTATACAGTACATTAACAACCTTCCACACACATCCACAATATACAGTACATTAACAACCTTCCACACACATCCACAATATACAGTACATTATCAACCTTCCACACACATCCACAATATACAGTACATTAACAACCTTCCACAATATACAGTACAATAACAACCTTCCACACACATCCACAATATACAGTACATTATCAACCTTCCACACACATCCACAATATACAGTACATTATCAACCTTCCACAATATACAGTACATTAACAACTTTCCATACACATCCACAATATACAGTACATTAACAACCTTCCACAATATACAGTACGTTAACATCCTTCCACAATATACAGTACATTATCAACCTTCCACACACATCCACAGTATACAGTACATTATCAACCTTCCACACACATCCCCAATATACAGTACAAACAATCTTCAACAATATACAGTACATTATCAACCTTCCACACAGATCCACAATATACAGTACATTAACAACCTTCCACAATATACAGTACAATAACAACCTTCCACACACATCCACAATATACAGTACATTATCAACCTTCCACACACATCCACAATATACAGTACATTATCAACCTTCCACAATATACAGTACATGATCAACCTTCCACACACATCCACAATATACAGTACAATAACAACCTTCCACAATATACAGTACATTATCAACCTTCCACACACATCCACAATATACAGTACATTAACAACCTTCCACACACATCCACAATATACAGTACAATAACAACCTTCCACAATATACAGTACGTTAACATCCTTCCACAATATACAGTACATTATCAACCTTCCACACACATCCACAATATACAGTACATTATCAACCTTCCACACACATCCACAATATACAGTACATTAACAATCTTCCACAATATACAGTACATTATCAACCTTCCACACAGATCCACAATATACAGTACATTAACACGTAAACATCTCCATGCCTTGTCCTTCAACACAAACAGTGGTTGCCACTGAACCAGTCCCAGCCTTGGAACTTCCTGTCAGAGGAAAATCCCTGAGAGGGCCATCCTCACACCGAGTGCATGGATGGATAGGAAAGACATTTATTTTGGAGATTCAGTCCTTGAAATACTTTTTATTTCATTTAATTTGAATCTTATTTCTTTTTGACAATAGATCAGGCTAGAGAAGGATGGGTGTGATTGTATCACTATGCTGCTAGTCAGTCAGTCAGCCAGCCAGCCAGTTAGTCAGCCAATCTGTCAGCCAGCCAATCAGCCAGCCAGTCATCCAGCCAATCAGCCAGCCAATCAGCCAGTCATCCAATCAGCCAGCCAGTCATCCAGCCAATCAGCCAGCCAATCAGCCAGCCAATCAGCCAGCCAATCAGCCAGTCATCCAATCAGCCAGCCAATCAGCCAGTCATCCAATCAGCCAGCCAGTCATCCAGCCAATCAGCCAGCCAGTCATCCAGCCAATCAGCCAGCCAATCAGCCAGCCAATCAGCCAGCCAATCAGCCAGCCAGTCATCCAGCCAATCAGCCAGCCAATCAGCCAGTCATCCAATCAGCCAGCCAGTCATCCAGCCAATCAGCCAGCCAGTCATCCAGCCAATCAGCCAGCCAGTCATCCAGCCAATCAGCCAGCCAGTCATCCAGCCAATCAGCCAGCCAGTCATCCAGCCAATCAGCCAGCCAATCAGCCAGTCATCCAATCAGCCATGTGCTGCTCTCACACATAATGTTAACATGTGGGCAGTGAGTGTGACTGTGCATGAGGTACTGGTACAGCAATCAAAATCAAATCAAATGTATTTATATAGCCCTTCGTACATCAGCTGATATCTCAAAGTGCTGTACAGAAACCCAGCCTAAAACCCCAAACAGCAAGCAATGCAGGTGTAGAAGCACGGTGGCTAGGTAAAACTCCCTAGAAAGGCCAGAACCTAGGAAGAAACCTACAGAGGAAACAGGCTATGAGGGGTGGCCAGTCCTCTTCTGGCTGTGCCGGGTGGAGATTATCACAGAACATGGCCAAGATGTTCAAATGTTCATGAATGACCAGCATGGTCAAATAATAATAACCACAGGCAGAACAGTTGAAACTGGAGCAGCAGCACGACCAGGTGGACTGGGGACAGCAACATGGTGGGCTGTCTGCTGACAGACATGAGCTCTCTCGCTCAATTTTTTTTCAATTCAAATTGTTTTATTGGCACGACGTAACAATGTACACTACCAGTCCAAAGTTTGGACACACCTACTCATTCAAGGGTTTTTCTTATTTTTTTTTTTGTTGCCATTTTCTACATCTACAAAACTATGAAATAACACACATGGAATTAAGTAGTAACCAAAAAAAGTGTTAAACAAATCTAAATATATTTAAGATTCTTCAAAGTCGCCATCCTTTTCCTTGATGACAGCTTTGCACACACTTGGCATTCTCTCAACCAGCTTCACCTGGAATGCTTTTCCAACAGCCTTGAAGGAGTTCCCACATATGCTGAGCACTGCTTTTCCTTCACTCTGCAGTCCAACTCATCCCAAACCATCTCAATTGGGTTGAGTTCGGGTGATTGTGGAGGCCAGGTCATCTGATGCAGCACTCCATAACTCTCCTTCTTGGTCAAATAGCCCTTTCACAGCCTGGAGGTGTGTTGGGTCATTGTCCTGTTGAAAAACAAATGATAGTCCCACTCAGAGCAAACCAAATGGGATGGCGTATCGCTGCAGAATGCTGTGGTAGTCATGCTGGTTAAGTGTGCCTTAAATTCTAAATAAATCACTGACAGTGTCACCAGCAAATCACCCCCACACCTCCTCCTCCATGCTTCATGGTGGGAACTACACATGCAGAGATTATCTGATCACCTACTATTCGTCTCACAAAGACACGGCGGTTGGAACCAAAAATGTTAAAAAACTCAGACCAAAGGACAGATTCCCACCAGTCTAATGTCCATTGCTCGTGTTTCTTGGCCCCAGCAAGTCTCTTCTTCTTATTGGTGTCCTTTAGTAGTGGTTTCTTTGCAGCAATTTGACCATGAAGCCTGATTCATGCAGTCTCCTCTGAACAGTTGATGCTGAGATGTGTCTGTTACTTGAACTCTGTGAAATGTTTATTTGGGCTGCAATTTCTAAGGCTGGTAACTCTAATGAACTTATCCTCTGCAGCAGAGGTAACTCTGGGTCTTCCTTTCCTTTGGCGGTCCTGATGAGAGCCAGTTTCATCATAGCACTTGATGGTTTTGCAACTGCAATTGATGTAATGATATTGCCAAAACCTAATTGCTCTTTTTTGAGTGTTTATTATTAGTGGATACTGGCCCAATTCTGCCCTGCATGCATTGTATGTAGTTTTCCTCTGGACATGTAGGAGAATCTTACAGAACTCTGCATGCAAGGTTTCAATGGGGTGTTTGTCCCATCGGGTGAAATCTTGTTTTGCAAGTGGAATCCACACTCGCTGCCATAAAGTATAATTGGTTCAATGACATATTCAATTAGTTTTAGCCACATTTGTCTAGGTTTATTCATTTGTATTTGTTTTTTTTAATGGTGTAGAATACCCTGCTTGCTTTCTCACTGTTAATTTACTGCCTCATTTAGGTCTCCAGTTGAGCTTCTTTTTTAAACCTGAGTAACTGTAGTGTGTGGATGTTTACTACCAGGGCCCAGGTCTGACAGGTCCAGGCTCTGCTGTAGACCGTGTGCTGTGGGTGTTTACTACCAGGGCCCAGGTCTGACAGGTCCAGGCTCTGCTGTAGACCGTGTGCTGTGGGTGTTTACTACCAGGGCCCAGGTCTGACAGGTCCAGGCTCTGCTGTAGGCCGTGTGCTGTGGGTGTTTACTACCAGGGCCCAGGTCTGACAGGTCCAGGCTCTGCTGTAGGCCGTGTGCTGTGGGTGTTTACTACCAGGGCCCAGGTCTGACAGGTCCAGGCTCTGCTGTAGGCCGTGTGCTGTGGGTGTTTACTACCAGGGCCCAGGTCTGACAGGTCCAGGCTCTGCTGTAGGCCGTGTGCTGTGGGTGTTTACTACCAGGGTCCAGGTCTGACAGGTCCAGGCTCTGCTGTAGGCCGTGTGCTGTGGGTGTTTACTACCAGGGCCCAGGTCTGACAGGTCCAGGCTCTGCTGTAGTCCCTGTGCTGTGGGTGTTTACTACCAGGGCCCAGGTCTGACAGGTCCAGGCTCTGCTGTAGGCCATGTGCTGTGGGGGTTTACAACCAGGCCCAGGTCTGACAGGTCCAGGCTCTGCTGTAGGCCGTGTGCTGTGGGTATTTACTACCAGGGTCCAGGTCTGACAGGTCCAGGCTCTGCTGTAGACCGTGTGCTGTGGGTGTTTACTACCAGGGCCCAGGTCTGACAGGTCCAGGCTCTGCTGTAGACCGTGTGCTGTGGGTGTTTACTACCAGGGCCCAGGTCTGACAGGTCCAGGCTCTGCTGTAGTCCCTGTGCTGTGGGTGTTTACTACCAGGGCCCAGGTCTGACAGGTCCAGGCTCTGCTGTAGGCCGTGTGCTGTGGGTGTTTACTACCAGGGCCCAGGTCTGACAGGTCCAGGCTCTGCTGTAGGCCGTGTGCTGTGGGTATTTACTACTAGGGCCCAGGTCTGACAGGTCCAGGCTCTGCTGTAGGCAGTGTGCTGTGGGTGTTTACTACCAGGGCCCAGGTCTGACAGGTCCAGGCTCTGCTGTAGGCCGTGTGCTGTGGGTGTTTACTACCAGGGCCCAGGTCTGACAGGTCCAGGCTCTGCTGTAGTCCGTGTGCTGTGGGTATTTACTACCAGGGCCCAGGTCTGACAGGTCCAGGCTCTGCTGTAGGCCGTGTGCTGTGGGTGTTTACTACCAGGGCCCAGGTCTGACAGGTCCAGGCTCTGCTGTAGTCCCTGTGCTGTGGGTGTTTACTACCAGGGCCCAGGTCTGACAGGTCCAGGCTCTGCTGTAGGCCATGTGCTGTGGGTGTTTACTACCAGGGCCCAGGTCTGACAGGTCCAGGCTCTGCTGTAGGCCGTGTGCTGTGGGTATTTACTACTAGGGCCCAGGTCTGACAGGTCCAGGCTCTGCTGTAGGCCGTGTGCTGTGGGTGTTTACTACCAGGGCCCAGGTCTGACAGGTCCAGGCTCTGCTGTAGGCCGTGTGCTGTGGGTATTTACTACTAGGGCCCAGGTCTGACAGGTCCAGGCTCTGCTGTAGGCCGTGTGCTATGGGTGTTTACTACCAGGGCCCAGGTCTGACAGGTCCAGGCTCTGCTGTAGGCCGTGTGCTGTGGGTATTTACTACCAGGGCCCAGGTCTGACAGGTCCAGGCTCTGCTGTAGGCCGTGTGCTGTGGGTGTTTACTACCAGGGTCCAGGTCTGACAGGTCCAGGCTCTGCTGTAGGCCGTGTGCTGTGGGTGTTTACTACCAGGGCCCAGGTCTGACAGGTCCAGGCTCTGCTGTAGGCCATGTGCTGTGGGGGTTTACAACCAGGCCCAGGTCTGACAGGTCCAGGCTCTGCTGTAGGCCGTGTGCTGTGGGTGTTTACTACCAGGGCCCAGGTCTGACAGGTCCAGGCTCTGCTGTAGGCCGTGTGCTGTGGGTGTTTACTACCAGGGCCCAGGTCTGACAGGTCCAGGCTCTGCTGTAGGCCGTGTGCTGTGGGTGTTTACTACCAGGGCCCAGGTCTGACAGGTCCAGGCTCTGCTGTAGGCCGTGTGCTGTGGGTATTTACTACCAGGGCCCAGGTCTGACAGGTCCAGACTCTGCTGTAGGCCGTGTGCTGTGGGTGTTTACTACCAGGGCCCAGGTCTGACAGGTCCAGGCTCTGCTGTAGGCCGTGTGCTGTGGGTGTTTACTACCAGGGCCCAGGTCTGACAGGTCCAGGCTCTGCTGTAGGCCGTGTGCTGTGGGTATTTACTACTAGGGCCCAGGTCTGACAGGTCCAGGCTCTGCTGTAGGCCGTGTGCTGTGGGTGTTTACTACCAGGGCCCAGGTCTGACAGGTCCAGGCTCTGCTGTAGGCCGTGTGCTGTGGGTATTTACTACTAGGGCCCAGGTCTGACAGGTCCAGGCTCTGCTGTAGGCCGTGTGCTATGGGTGTTTACTACCAGGGCCCAGGTCTGACAGGTCCAGGCTCTGCTGTAGGCCGTGTGCTATGGGTGTTTACTACCAGGGCCCAGGTCTGACAGGTCCAGGCTCTGCTGTAGGCCGTGTGCTGTGGGTATTTACTACCAGGGCCCAGGTCTGACAGGTCCAGGCTCTGCTGTAGGCCGTGTGCTGTGGGTGTTTACTACCAGGGTCCAGGTCTGACAGGTCCAGGCTCTGCTGTAGGCCGTGTGCTGTGGGTGTTTACTACCAGGGCCCAGGTCTGACAGGTCCAGGCTCTGCTGTAGGCCGTGTGCTGTGGGTATTTACTACCAGGGCCCAGGTCTGACAGGTCCAGGCTCTGCTGTAGGCCGTGTGCTGTGGGTGTTTACTACCAGGGTCCAGGTCTGACAGGTCCAGGCTCTGCTGTAGGCCGTTTGCTGTGGGTGACAGCAGGCACGAGTCATATGGGTAGAGCAGGCATTTAACCTCTGAATTGTGAACACCAGGGGCTGAGGATTCTACTAGAATAGTGGCCATTGAGGTACAATGCAAAGTATTCAGACCCCTTGACTTTTTCCACATTTTGTTAGGTTACTGCCATATTCTAAAATTGATTAAATTGTTTTTTAAAGACATTTTAAGCAAATGTGTTAAGAAAATATATTCAAATTTACATAAACATTCAGACCGTTTACTCAGTTCTTTGTTGAAGAACCTTTGGCAGCGATTACAGCCTCGAGTCCTCTTGGATATGACGCTACAAGCTTGGCACACCTGTATTCGGGGAGTTTCTCCCATTCGTCTCTACAGATCCTCTCAAGCTCTGTCAGGTTAGATGGGGAGTGTTGTTTCTCATGGTCCTTTAGGTGCTTTGGCAAACTCCAAGCGGGCTGCCATGTGCCTTTTACTGAGGAGTGGCTTCCGTCTGGCCTTTCTACCATAAAGGCCTGATTGGTGGAGTGCTGCAGAGATGGTTGTCCTTCTGGAACGTTCTCCCATCTCCACAGAGGAACTCTGGAGCTCTGTCAGAGTGACCATTGGCCCTTCTCCCCCTATTGCTCAGTTTGACTGAGAGGCCAGATCTAGGAAGAGTCTTGGTGGTTCCAAACCTCTTCCATTTAAGAATGATAGAGGCCAAGTTGTTCTTGGGGACCTTCAATGCTGCAAAAAATGTTGGTACCCTTCCCCAGATCTGTGCCTCGACACAATCCTGTCTCTGAGCTCTACAGACAATTCCTTTGACATTATGGCCTGGTTTTTGCTCTGACATGCACTGCCAACTGTGGGACCTTATATAGACAGGTGTGTGTCTTTCCAAATCATGTCCAATCAATTTAATTTACCACAGGTGGACTCCAATCAAGTTGTAGAAACAACTCAAGGATGATCAATGGAAACAGGATGCACCTGAGCTCAATTTAGCTTCTCATAGCAAAGGGTCTGAATACTTATGTAAATAAGGTATTTCATTTGCACCAAAAAAATTGGTTGTGTATAGATTCATGAGGAAAAAAATAAATGTAAACAATTGTAGAATAAGACTAACGTAACAAAGTGGAAAAAGTCAAGGGGTCTGAATACTTTTTGAATGCACTGTATATTGATTTAATTATGTCATATGTTTCACTGCTTTCAATAACTTTGTAGAACAGTCCTGTATGCCAAACTTATTACCTCTCTGTAGCCAGTGGGACAGTAACAGCATGATTACCTCTCTGTAGCCTGTGGGACAGTGACAGCATGATTACCTCTCTGTAGCCTGTGGGACAGTGACAGCATGATTACCTCTCTGTAGCCTGTGGGACAGTGACAGCATGATTACCTCTCTGTAGCCTGTGGGACAGTGACAGCATGATTACCTCTCTGTAGTCTGTGGAACAGTGACAGCATGATTACCTCTGTAGCCTGTGGGACAGTGACAGCATGATTACCTCTCTGTAGCCTGTGGGACAGTGACAGCATGATTACCTCTCTGTAGTCTGTGGAACAGTGACAGCATGATTACCTCTCTGTAGCCTGTGGGACGGTGACAGCATGATTACCTCTCTGTAGCCTGTGGAACAGTGACAGCATGATTACCTCTCTGTAGTCTGTGGGACAGTGACAGCATGATTACCTCTCTGTAGCCTGTGGGACAGTGACAGCATGATTACCTCTCTGTAGTCTGTGGGACAGTGACAGCATGATTACCTCTCTGTAGCCTGTGGGACGGTGACAGCATGATTACCTCTCTGTAGCCTGTGGGACAGTGACAGCATGATTACCTCTCTGTAGCCTGTGGGATGGTGACAGCATGATTACCTCTCTGTAGCCTGTGGGATGGTGACAGCATGATTACCTCTCTGTAGCCTGTGGGACGGTGACAGCATGATTACCTCTCTGTAGCCTGTCTTACACCATGTCTCCTTCAGAATGATGACATTTACAAGTACAGTCCAAAGGTTCACTAGTGGAGGCCCTGAATGTTCCACATGCTGATAGCGATTTAATATTGCAAAAATACAGTAACTACTAAGATATATCCCATTTAGCAGACGCTTTTGTCCAAAGCGACTTACAAGTCGGCTGGGGCCACTACTTTTACATATGGGTGGCCCCAGCGGGAATCGAACCCACGACGCTTGGCGTTGCAAGCGCCATGCTCTACCGACTGAGCCACACAGGACCCTGATACTGTAACTACAATGATACTGTAACTACTAAGATACATTAACTACAAAGCTCGCTCTATCGATCTGTCTATCGATCTGATGTTGTAACCTTGATTTGGTGTCGTGCTGTAACCTTGATTTCACCACTTCCCCTGTCTGTTCTCTGTACCCACGTTTCATTTAATTTCTGTACCAACTACGTCAGTGACATTGATATTGGATATAGTCTATTCTACCCTCTTTTATCCTCTCCTCCTGTAGAATCTCCCCCCTGTAGAATATCCTGCTCCTGTAGAATATCCTGCTCCTGTAGAATATCCTCCTCCTGTAGAATCTCCTCCTCCTGTAGAATATCCTGCTCCTGTAGAATCTCCTCCTCCTGTAGAATCTCGTCCTCCTCTAGAATATCCTGCTCCGGTAGAATCTCCTCCTCATATAGAATCTCCTCCTCATATAGAATCTCCTCCTCATATAGAATCTCCTCCTCATATAGAATATCCTGCTTCGGTAGAATTTCCTCCTCATATAGAATCTCCTCCTCATATAGAATCTCCTCCTCCTCTAGAATATCCTGCTCCTGGAGAATCTCCGCCTTCTGTAGAACTGATCATCTTATAGAATCTCCTCCTGTAGAATCTCCTCCTCCTCCTCCTGTAGAATATTCTCCTCCTGTAGACGGTGCCACGTTGAAAGTCACTGAGCTCTTCAGTAAGGACATTCTACTGCCAGTGTTTATCTATGGAGATTGCATGGCTGTGTGCTCGATTTTATACATATGTCAGCAGCGGGTGTGGCTGAAATAGTGGAATCCACTACATTTGAAGGGGTGTCCACATACTGCTGTATATGAGTATCTAGCTTATCATTCTAACTGTTTCCCTTGTAATGCCTTCTATCTTTGTGATTGAATACCCATGTATTTCAGGAATGTATTTGTTAGGTTACATAAAGTAACCCTGTCTCTGTACCTCTCTCTCTCTCTCCCCCCTTCTCTCTCTCTCTCTCTCTCCCCTTCTCTCTCTGTCTCTCTCTCTGTCTCTCTCTCTCTCTCTCTCTCTCTCTCTCTGTCTCTCTCTCTCTTTCCATCTCTATCTCTGTCTCTCTCTTTCTTTCTCTCTCCCCTTCTCTCTCTCTCCCCTTCTCTCTCTCTCTCTCCCCCCTTCTCTCTCTCTCTCCCCTTCTCTCTCTCTCTCTCTTTCTCCCCTTCTCTCTCTCCCTCCCCCTCCCTCTCTCCACTTCTCTCCCTCTCCCTCCCTCTCTGCTTCTCTCTCTCTCTCTCTCCCCTTCTCTCTCTCTCTCTCCCTCTCCCCCCTTCTCTCTCTCGCTCTTCCCTTCTCTAGGTAAATATGTGTACCAGCCGATGACCAACGTGTGCCACCTCCCCAGCACCCCAGTGCCTGCCACGCCCACAGACCACCCCCATACCATGGACCTGACAGTCTCATTGGCCGAACGCTTCCTCATGACCGCCCCCGCCTTCCAAGCCCCGCCCTGCCTGGAGTCGCCAAAGTTCTGCATCATCTCAGACCTCTTCGTGGACGACTACATGGTCAAACGCATCAATGGGAAGATGTGCTATGTCCAGAGACCTCAACCTTCGACCATGCCCAGCCCGCCTCAATCACATCCCCCTCACCCCCGGTCCAAACCCCACCCCCAACGGACCCCCAGACACCACCCACACCTCCAGCCCAGACCACACCCCCAGGGCACCAAGCCCAGTGCCCTGGGGGACAAGGTCACCACCCCCAAAATAGACCACTGCTCCTCGCCGGCCAGCTCTGAGGATTCTGGGATAAATGCGCTGGGCGGCCATTACATGGAGTCATGTGACGAGGGTTCTGAGGAAGAGGAGGAAGACGAGGAGGAAGTGGAGGAGGAGGAGGATGAAGACTTAAGTAGTGATGGAGAGTCTAGTCCACTAAGTATGTGGAATCAAGATGAGTGTTCTCTGCTCTCTCCGTCCAGGTCTCTGGTGGAGATTATTGAGAAGATTGAGACAACTGTGTGAGACAACTTGCACTGTCGCGTTGAAATGGAGACGATGAGACCGTGATCTAGCCGGTTCAGCTTAGAGCCACACACACACACACACACACACACACACACTAGCCTGTCAACGTTCCTCTAACTACAGTATACTAATCGTACAACATCAAAACAGTGACCTGTTACTTATGAACTTTGACCTTTCACCTGTTATAGCATGGTTATCTATGACCTTTCACCCTGTTATAGCATGGTTACCTACGGCCTTTCACCCTGTTATAGCATGGTTACCTACGACCTTTCACCCTTTTATAGCATGGTGTACCGACCGCATTCTACTCTGGAGGGATTTCACTTCTCTTTCCAGACCAGTAGTCAGCTGAAAGAACCCACAAGTGAACAAGAGCACAAATGTAGGAATAAGTGAATGTGATCTAGTCCATGACCCAACACACTTAAAGAAGAGCACGATGTGACCATTCTGAGGATTCTAAGTCATGAGGCTACTGCTTTTTACACAAGAATCAAGGTTGAAACCCAAATGGCACCCTATTCTCTATATAGTGCACTACTTTAGACCAGGACCCATAGGGGATAGTGCACTACTTTAGACCAGGGCCCATAGGGGCTGGTGCACTACTTTAGACCAGGGCCCATAGGGGATAGTGCACTCCTTTAGACCAGGGCCCATAGGGGATAGTGCACTACTTTAGACCAGGGCCCATAGGGGATAGTGCACTACTTTAGACCAGGGCCCATAGGGGATAGTGCACTACTTTAGACCAGGGCCCATAGGGGATAGTGCCCAACTTTAGACCAGGGCCCATAGGGGATAGTGCACTACTTTAGACCAGGGCCCATAGGGGATAGTGCACTACTTTAGACCAGGGCCCATAGGGGATAGTGCACTACTTTAGACCAGGGCCCATAGGGGATAGTGCACTACTTTAGACCAGGGCCCATGTGTGATGATGAATCTGTGACATCACGGGCATATTAACATCTGAAGTCTTTTACAACACTGCACATGTTTACAGGCCACACCCACAAACAACACTGATGACCTATAACAGGACTTATCTCCACCGGCGGAGGAGGGGTTACAGCGTCCAGACACACCCAGTGTCCTGCCAAGGCTTTCTGACAATCATCTGACTAGAATCACCCCCCTGTGAACATAGACCCTGTGCATGTAGCTGCCTGAGGAGTCACAGCCCAGGACAGGAATCTCAGTGTATTACAGACACAATGCAGAGCAGTAGCAGTGGGACGAGGACGTTGTTCTGACCACGACAAAACAACAACAAGAAGACCTGCTGTGTGTCTTGTCTGTCTCTAAATGATTGCTCCAATCACATGTTGAGGGTCTTGAACAAAGCACACCTTTCTGATCTATTAACACACAGAAACTATAGACACGCACACACACACGCATATATATACACGCTTTGTGGGTGAATTTCTATTCCTCTCTGATTGAAAGAGAATCGTAACATCAGGGATAAAAAAATATATACGCTTTAAAACATCACTGTAAATACAGATGCAGGATCTTAATTTGATCACCGTGTTGCAGGACAACTTTCCTGCAATGCAGGAAATGTACAACTTGTTGTGTATTTGAGGTTTTAAAAGGCTTCTGAAGTTTCTAAATTCCACTTTGAAATTTCAGACTTGATTTCCATCTATCAACCCCTACAAAAATGTAAATTCATTAAAATCCTGTTGATGCAGGGTTCATTTCATACTGTAGCAAACTGGCTCAAATGAAGATCCTACATCTGTACACATACAGTCAAATGATCACATATTACAGAGGAAATATCAAGCAAACCATGATCTGATTTTTCTAATAAATGTTTTCACTAAAAAGAGGCTGCCTTGTGTGTTTTGTGTGGTGATTGAGTCCCAAGAAGTGAGTTTGTCATTTTAACATTTCTATCAGCATATATCTCTAAAACAGCATTACAATACATCCACCAGCTACAGTAGAGATATAGGATTAATACAGTACAGTATTACCTCACTGTCAACAGTAGAGATATAGGATTAATACAGTACAGTATTACCTCACTGTCAACAGTAGAGATATAGGATTAATACAGTACAGTAGAGATATAGGAGTAATACAGTAGAGAAATAGGATTAATACAGTACAATAGAGATATAGGATTAATACAGTACAATATTACCTCACTGTCAACAGTAGAGATATAGGATTAATACAGTACAGTAGAGATATAGGAGTAATACAGTAGAGAAATAGGATTAATACAGTACAATAGATATAGGATTAATACAGTAGAGTAGAGATATAGGATTAATACAGTACAGTAGAGATATAGGATTAATGCAGTACAATAGAGATAGGAGTAATACAGTACAGTAGAGATATAGGATTAATACAGTACAGTAGAGATATAGGATTAATACAGTACAGTAGAGATATAGGAGTAATACAGTACAGTAGAGATATAGGAGTAATACAGTACAGATATAGGATTAATACAGTACTGTAGAGATAGAATTAATACAGTACAGTAGAGATATAGGATTAATACAGTACAATATTACCTCACTGTCAACAGTAGAGATATAGGATTAATACAGTACAGGGGAGATATAGGATTAATACAGTACAGTATTACCTCACTGTCAACAGTAGAGATATAGGATTAATACAGTACAGTATTACCTCAGTCAACAGTAGAGATATAGGATTAATACAGTACAATATTACTTCACTGTCAACAGTAGAGATATAGCATTAATACAGTACAGTATTACCTCACTGTCAACAGTAGAGATATAGGATTAATACAGTACAGTAGAGATATAGGATTAATACAGTACAATATTACCTCACTGTCAACAGTAGAGATATAGGATTAATACAGTACAGGAGAGATATAGGATTAATACAGTACAGTAGAGATATAGGATTAATAAAGTACAATATTACCTCACTGTCAACAGTAGATATAAGATTAATACAGTACAGTAGAGATATAGGATTAATACAGTACAGTAGAGATATAGGATTAATACAGTACAGTAGAGATATAGGATTAATACAGTACGGTAGAGATATAGGATAAATACAGTACAATATTACCTCACTGTCAACAGTAGAGATATAGGATTAATACAGTACAGTATTACCTCACTGTCAACAGTGGAGTTACAGGATTAATACAGTACAGTAGAGTAGAGATATAGGACTAATAAAGTACAGTAGAGATATAGGATTAATACAGTACAATAGAGATATAGGATTAATACAGTACAGTAGAGATATAGGATTAATACAGTAGGGTAGAGATATAGGATAAATACAGTACAATATTACCTCACTGTCAACAGTAGAGATATAGGATTAATACAGTACAGTATTACCTCACTGTCAACAGTGGAGTTACAGGATTAATACAGTACAGTAGAGTAGAGATATAGGACTAATAAAGTACAGTAGAGATATAGGATTAATACAGTACAGTAGAGATATAGGATTAATACAGTACAATTTTACCTCACTGTCAACAGTAGAGATATAGAATTAATACAGTACAGTATTACCTCACTGTCAACAGTAGAGATATAGGATTAATAAAGTACAATATTACCTCACTGTCAACAGTAGAGATATAGGATTAATACAGTACAGTAGAGATATAGGATTAATACAGTACAGTAGAGATATAGGATTAATACAGTACACTATTACCTCACTGTCAACAGTAGAGATATAGGATTAATACAGTACAGTAGATATATAGGATTAATAAGGTACAGTAGAGATATAGGATTAATACAGTACAATATTACCTCACTGTCAACAGTAGAGATATAGGATTAATACAGTACAGTATTACCTCAGTCAACAGTAGAGATATAGGATTAATACAGTACAATATTACTTCACTGTCAACAGTAGAGATATAGCATTAATACAGTACAGTATTACCTCACTGTCAACAGTAGAGATATAGGATTAATACAGTACAGTAGAGATATAGGATTAATACAGTACAATATTACCTCACTGTCAACAGTAGAGATATAGGATTAATACAGTACAGGAGAGATATAGGATTAATACAGTACAGTAGAGATATAGGATTAATAAAGTACAATATTACCTCACTGTCAACAGTAGAGATATAAGATTAATACAGTACAGTAGAGATATAGGATTAATACAGTACAATGGAGATATAGGATTAATACAGTACAGTAGAGATATAGGATTAATACAGTACAGTAGAGATATAGGATTAATACAGTACGGTAGAGATATAGGATAAATACAGTACAATATTACCTCACTGTCAACAGTAGAGATATAGGATTAATACAGTACAGTATTACCTCACTGTCAACAGTGGAGTTACAGGATTAATACAGTACAGTAGAGTAGAGATATAGGACTAATAAAGTACAGTAGAGATATAGGATTAATACAGTACAATAGAGATATAGGATTAATACAGTACAGTAGAGATATAGGATTAATACAGTACAGTAGAGATATAGGATTAATACAGTAGGGTAGAGATATAGGATAAATACAGTACAATATTACCTCACTGTCAACAGTAGAGATATAGGATTAATACAGTACAGTATTACCTCACTGTCAACAGTGGAGTTACAGGATTAATACAGTACAGTAGAGTAGAGATATAGGACTAATAAAGTACAGTAGAGATATAGGATTAATACAGTACAGTAGAGATATAGGATTAATACAGTACAATTTTACCTCACTGTCAACAGTAGAGATATAGAATTAATACAGTACAGTATTACCTCACTGTCAACAGTAGAGATATAGGATTAATAAAGTACAATATTACCTCACTGTCAACAGTAGAGATATAGGATTAATACAGTACAGTAGAGATATAGGATTAATACAGTACAGTAGAGATATAGGATTAATACAGTACAGTAGAGATATAGGATTAATACAGTACACTATTACCTCACTGTCAACAGTAGAGATATAGGATTAATACAGTACAGTAGATATATAGGATTAATAAGGTACAGTAGAGATATAGGATTAATACAGTACAATATTACCTCACTGTCAACAGTAGAGATATAGGATTAATACAGTACAGTATTACCTCAGTAAACAGTAGAGATATAGGATTAATACAGTACAATATTACTTCACTGTCAACAGTAGAGATATAGCATTAATACAGTACAGTATTACCTCACTGTCAACAGTAGAGATATAGGATTAATACAGTACAGTAGAGATATAGGATTAATACAGTACAGTAGAGATATAGGATTAATACAGTACAGTAGAGATATAGGATTAATACAGTACAGTAGAGATATAGGATTAATACAGTACAGTAGAGATATATGATTAATACAGTACAATAGAGATATAGGATTAATACAGTACAATAGAGATATAGGATTAATACAGTACAGTATTACATCACTGTCAACAGTGGAGATATAGGATTAATACAGTACAGTAGAGATATAGGATTAATACAGTACAGTAGAGATATAGGATTAATACAGTACAGTATTACCTCACTGTCAACAGTGGAGATATAGGATTAATACAGTACAGTAGAGATATAGGAGTAATATAGTACAGTAGAGATATAGGATTAATACAGTACAATATTACCTCACTGTCAACAGTAGATATATAGGATTAATACAGTACAGTAGAGATAGGATTAATACAGTAGAGATATTACCTCACTGTCAACAGTAGAGATATAGGATTAATACAGTACAGTATTACCTCACTGTCAACAGTGGAGATATAGGATTAATACAGTACAGTAGAGATATAGGATTAATATAGTACAGTAGAGATATAGGATTAATACAGTACAATATTACCTCACTGTCAACAGTGGAGATAGGATAAATACAGTACAGTATTACCTCACTGTCAACAGTAGAGATATAGGATTAATACAGTACAGTAGAGATATAGGATTAATACAGTACAGTATTACCTCACTGTCAACAGTAGAGATATAGGATTAATACAGTACAGTAGAGATATAGGATTAATACAGTACAGTAGAGATATAGGATTAATACAGTACAGTAGAGATATAGGATTAATACAGTACAGTATTACCTCACTGTCAACAGTGGAGTTACAGGATTAATACAGTACAGTAGAGTAGAGATATAGGACTAATAAAGTACAGTAGAGATATAGGATTAATACAGTACAGTAGAGATATAGGATTAATACAGTACAGTAGAGATATAGGATTAATACAGTAGGGTAGAGATATAGGATAAATACAGTACAATATTACCTCACTGTCAACAGTAGAGATATAGGATTAATACAGTACAGTATTACCTCACTGTCAACAGTGGAGTTACAGGATTAATACTGTACAGTAGAGTAGAGATATAGGACTAATAAAGTACAGTAGAGATATAGGATTAATACAGTACAGTAGAGATATAGGATTAATACAGTACAATTTTACCTCACTGTCAACAGTAGAGATATAGAATTAATACAGTACAGTATTACCTCACTGTCAACAGTAGAGATATAGGATTAATAAAGTACAATATTACCTCACTGTCAACAGTAGAGATATAGGATTAATACAGTACAGTAGAGATATAGGATTAATACAGTACAGTAGAGATATAGGATTAATACAGTACAGTAGAGATATAGGATTAATACAGTACACTATTACCTCACTGTCAACAGTAGAGATATAGGATTAATACAGTACAGTAGATATATAGGATTAATAAGGTACAGTAGAGATATAGGATTAATACAGTACAATATTACCTCACTGTCAACAGTAGAGATATAGGATTAATACAGTACAGTATTACCTCAGTCAACAGTAGAGATATAGGATTAATACAGTACAATATTACTTCACTGTCAACAGTAGAGATATAGCATTAATACAGTACAGTATTACCTCACTGTCAACAGTAGAGATATAGGATTAATACAGTACAGTAGAGATATAGGATTAATACAGTACAATTTTACCTCACTGTCAACAGTAGAGATATAGAATTAATACAGTACAGTATTACCTCACTGTCAACAGTAGAGATATAGGATTAATAAAGTACAATATTACCTCACTGTCAACAGTAGAGATATAGGATTAATACAGTACAGTAGAGATATAGGATTAATACAGTACAGTAGAGATATAGGATTAATACAGTACAGTAGAGATATAGGATTAATACAGTACACTATTACCTCACTGTCAACAGTAGAGATATAGGATTAATACAGTACAGTAGATATATAGGATTAATAAGGTACAGTAGAGATATAGGATTAATACAGTACAATATTACCTCACTGTCAACAGTAGAGATATAGGATTAATACAGTACAGTATTACCTCAGTCAACAGTAGAGATATAGGATTAATACAGTACAATATTACTTCACTGTCAACAGTAGAGATATAGCATTAATACAGTACAGTATTACCTCACTGTCAACAGTAGAGATATAGGATTAATACAGTACAGTAGAGATATAGGATTAATACAGTACAATATTACCTCACTGTCAACAGTAGAGATATAGGATTAATACAGTACAGGAGAGATATAGGATTAATACAGTACAGTAGAGATATAGGATTAATAAAGTACAATATTACCTCACTGTCAACAGTAGAGATATAAGATTAATACAGTACAGTAGAGATATAGGATTAATACAGTACAATGGAGATATAGGATTAATACAGTACAGTAGAGATATAGGATTAATACAGTACAGTAGAGATATAGGATTAATACAGTACGGTAGAGATATAGGATAAATACAGTACAATATTACCTCACTGTCAACAGTAGAGATATAGGATTAATACAGTACAGTATTACCTCACTGTCAACAGTGGAGTTACAGGATTAGTACAGTACAGTAGAGTAGAGATATAGGACTAATAAAGTACAGTAGAGATATAGGATTAATACAGTACAGTAGAGATATAGGATTAATACAGTACAATTTTACCTCACTGTCAACAGTAGAGATAGAATTAATACAGTACAGTATTACCTCACTGTCAACAGTAGAGATATAGGATTAATAAAGTACAATATTACCTCACTGTCAACAGTAGAGATATAGGATTAATACAGTACAGTAGAGATATAGGATTAATACAGTACAGTAGAGATATAGGATTAATACAGTACAGTAGAGATATAGGATTAATACAGTACAGTAGAGATATAGGATTAATACAGTACAGTAGAGATATATGATTAATACAGTACAATAGAGATATAGGATTAATACAGTACAGTATTACATCACTGTCAACAGTGGAGATATAGGATTAATACAGTACAGTAGAGATATAGGATTAATACAGTACAGTAGAGATATAGGATTAATACAGTACAATATTACCTCACTGTCAACAGTGGAGATATAGGATTAATACAGTACAGTATTACCTCACTGTCAACAGTGGAGATATAGGATTAATACAGTACAGTAGAGATAGGATTAATACAGTAGAGATATTACCTCACTGTCAACAGTAGAGATATAGGATTAATACAGTACAGTATTACCTCACTGTCAACAGTGGAGATATAGGATTAATACAGTACAGTAGAGATATAGGATTAATACAGTACAGTAGAGATATAGGATTAATACAGTACAATATTACCTCACTGTCAACAGTGGAGATAGGATAAATACAGTACAGTATTACCTCACTGTCAACAGTAGAGATATAGGATTAATACAGTACAGTAGAGATATAGGATTAATACAGTACAGTATTACCTCACTGTCAACAGTAGAGATATAGGATTAATACAGTACAGTAGAGATATAGGATTAATACAGTACAGTAGAGATATAGGATTAATACAGTACAGTAGAGATATAGGATTAATACAGTACAGTATTACCTCACTGTCAACAGTGGAGTTACAGGATTAATACAGTAGAGTAGAGATATAGGACTAATAAAGTACAGTAGAGATATAGGATTAATACAGTACAGTAGAGATATGATTAATACAGTACAATATTACCTCACTGTCAACAGTAGAGATATAGGATTAATACAGTACAGTATTACCTCACTGTCAACAGTGGAGATATAGGATTAATACAGTACAGTAGAGATATAGGATTAATACAGTACAATATTACCTCACTGTCAACAGTGGAGATATAGGATTAATACAGTACAGTAGAGATATAGGATTAATACAGTACAACATTACCTCACTGTCAACAGTGGAGATATAGGATTAATACAGTACAGTATTACCTCACTGTCAACAGTGGAGTTCATTGATCTTGCCACCCCTCTCTTCCCTCCCATCCACCACTTCCTCCTTCCCTCTCCCTCTCTCTCCCCTCCCCTTCCCGCCTCTTCCCCATTCACAACTCTCTTATCTTCCTTCCCCTCTACGCCCCCCCTTCCCTCCTTCCCCTCTACTCCCCTCCCCTTCCCTCCTTCTCCTCTACTCCCCGCCATCCTTCCCCTCTGCTCTACTCCCCTCCCTCCTTCCCCTCTACTCCCCTTCCCTCCTTCCCCTCTACTCCCCTCCCCTTCCCCCCCTCTACTCCCCTCCCCTTCCCTCCTTCCCCTCTACTCCCCTCCCCTTCCCTCCTTCCCCTCTACTACCCTCCCCTTCCACCTCTACTCCCCTCCCTCCTCCCTCTCTACTCCCCTCCCTCTCTACTCCCCTCCCACCTCTACTCCCCTCCCTCCTCCCTCTCTACTCCCCTCCCTCTCTCCTCCTCCCTCTACTCCCCTCCCCCCCTCCTTCCTCTTTACTCCCCTCCCTCCTTCCTCTTTACTCCCCTCCCCCTCTCCTTCCTCTCTACTCCCCTCCCTCCTTCCTCTTTACTCCCCTCCCTCTACTCCCCTCCCCCTCTCTCCTTCCTCTTTACTCCCCTCCCTCCTTCCTCTTTACTCCCCTCCCTCTCTCCTCCTCCCTTTACTCCCCTCCCTCCTTCCTCTTTACTCCCTCCCTCTCTCCTCCTCCCTTTACTCCCCTCCCTCCTTCCTCTTTACTCCCCTCCCCCTCCTTCCTTCCTCTTTACTCCCCTCCCCCTCCCTCCTTCCCCTCTACTCCCCTCCCCCTCCCTCCTTCCCCTTTACTCCCCTCTACTCTACTCCCTTCCCTCCCCCTCCCTCCTTCCCCTCTACTCCCCTCCCTCCTTCCTATCTGCTCCCCTCCCTCCTTCCTCTCTGCTTCCTCTCTGCTCCCATGAAGCATTCATCATTTCCACTCTAGTGTGTTTCTCACCACCATGCATTAGTTAGCAGCCAGAACCACCAGGAGATAGCAGCCAGAACCACCAGGAGATAGCAGCCAGAACCACCAGGAGATAGCAGTCAGAACACCAGGAGATAGCAGACAGAACCACCAGGAGATAGGAGCCAGAACCACCGGGAGATAGCAGCCAGAACCACCGGGAGATAGCAGCCAGAACCACCGGGAGATAGCAGTCAGAACCACCGGGAGATAGGAGCCAGAACCACCGGGAGATAGGAGCCAGAACCACCAGGAGATAGGAGCCAGAACCACCAGGAGATCGCAGCCAGAACCACCAGGTGATAGCAGCCAGAACCACCAGGAGATAGAGACATCTGCTCTACAAAGACACCTCTCTCTCTATCCACCCATCATGATGTGAGTCATGTGTCCAAAGGGGGAATTACCGGTCCCCTGGGGCCCTTTGATAAATATGCTAATAGTTTTCTTCACATGCCTGTCAGCAAAAGGAATAAAATATGTTGGTAATGGATGACAGTTACTCTAAATGAATTGAAGTTTTCCCCCCTCTAGTGATAGATGTGTACTGCTGTTGTTTTCTTGTCTTTGTTTTTGTCCTGCTCCAATAACACGTCACCAGATTGGGTCTGCTGGATGGTGGGGATTTCTACCTGGGGATTAACCCTCTGACTCCCTGATCTGTACCTCTGTAATGACATTATAAACGGAGACACCTTTCCTTCTCAAAACAAGGTCTGTGCCTACTGCCAAATTACAGATACTGGTAAGTGAGGATTCGTTCAGTCAGTCACTTGCATGAACACAGAAATTGGTTATTAGAACAGCACAAAACATTTCCATCATGTTCTATCCTCTTATCACTTATGTGACCTCTCTCTTCTTATCTTCTGGAGAGAAAGAATGAGAGGGAGAAATAGAATGAGAGAGGGAGAAATAGAATGAGAGAGAGAAATAGAATGAGAGAGAGAGAAATAGAATGAGAGGGAGAAATAGAATGAGAGAGAGAAATAGAATGAGAGAGAGAAATAGAATGAGAGAGAGAAATAGAATGAGAGGGAGAAATAGAATGAGAGGGAGAAATAGAATGAGAGAGAGAAATAGAATGAGAGAGAGAAATAGAATGAGAGGGAGAAATAGAATGAGAGAGAGAAATAGAATGAGAGAGAGAAATAGAATGAGAGAGAGAAATAGAATGAGAGAGAGAAATAGAATGAGAGAGAAATAGAATGAGAGGGAGAAATAGAATGAGAGAGAGAAATAGAATGAGAGGGTGAAATAGAATGAGAGAGAGAAATAGAATGAGAGAGAGAAATAGAATGAGAGAGAGAAATAGAATGAGAGGGAGAAATAGAATGAGAGAGAGAAATAGAATGAGAGGGTGAAATAGAATGAGAGAGAGAAATAGAATGAGAGAGAGAAATAGAATGAGAGGGTGAAATAGAATGAGAGAGAGAAATAGAATGAGAGAGAGAAATAGAATGAGAGGGTGAAATAGAATGAGAGGGAGAAATAGAATGAGAGGGAGAAATAGAATGAGAGGGAGAAATAGAATGAGAGGGAGAAATAGAATGAGAGGGAGAAATAGAATGAGAGAGAGAAATAGAATGAGAGGGTGAAATAGAATGAGAGAGAGAAATAGAATGAGAGAGAGAAATAGAATGAGAGAGAGAAATAGAATGAGAGGGTGAAATAGAATGAGAGAGAGAAATAGAATGAGAGAGAGAAATAGAATGAGAGAGAGAAATAGAATGAGAGGGAGAAATAGAATGAGAGAGAGAAATAGAATGAGAGAGAGAAATAGAATGAGAGGGAGAAATAGAATGAGAGGGAGAAATAGAATGAGAGGGAGAAATAGAATGAGAGAGAGAAATAGAATGAGAGCGAGAAATAGAAAGAGAGAAATAGAATAGAAGAGAGAGTGCCTGGGAGACAGGAGAGAAATAGAATGAGAGAGAGAGAGCCTGGGAGACATGAGGAGAGAAATCGAATGAGAGAGAGAAATAGAATGAGAGGGAGAAATAGAATGAGAGAGAGAAATAGAATGAGAGAGAGAAATAGAAGTAGAGAGAGAAATAGAATGTGCCTGGGAGACAGGAGAGAGAGAAATAGAATGAGAGAGAGAAATAGAATGAGAGGGAGAAATAGAATGAGAGAGAGAAATAGAATGAGAGAGAGAAATAGAAGTAGAGAGAGAAATAGAAGTAGAGAGAGATAGAATGAGAGAGAGAGTGCCTGGGAGACAGGAGAGAGATAGAATGAGAGAGAGAAATAGAAGTAGAGAGAGAGATAGAATGAGAGAGAGAGTGCTTGGGAGACAGGAGAGAGATAGAATGAGAGAGAGAGTGCCTGGGAGACAGGAGAGAGATAGAATGAGAGAGAGAGAGCCTGGGAGACAGGAGAGAGATAGAATGAGAGAGAGAGATAGAAGTAGAGAGAGAGATAGAATGAGAGAGAGAGAGCCTGGGAGACAGGAGAGAGATAGAATGAGAGAGAGAGCCTGGGAGACAGGAGAGAGATAGAATGAGAGAGAGAAATAGAAGTAGAGAGAGAGATAGAATGAGAGAGAGAGAGCCTGGGAGACAGGAGAGAGATAGAATGAGAGAGAGAGAGCCTGGGAGACAGGAGAGAGATAGAATGAGAGAGAGAGAGCCTGGGAGACAGGAGAGAGATAGAATGAGAGAGAGAGCCTGGGAGACAGGAGAGAGATAGAATGAGAGAGAGAGAGTGCCTGGGAGACAGGAGAGAGATAGAATGAGAGAGAGAGAGCCTGGGAGACAGGAGAGAGATAGAATGAGAGAGAGAGAGCCTGGGAGACAGGAGAGAGATAGAATGAGAGAGAGAGTGCCTGGGAGACAGGAGAGAGATAGAATGAGAGAGAGAGAGCCTGGGAGACAGGAGAGAGATAGAATGAGAGAGAGAGTGCCTGGGAGACAGGAGAGAGATAGAATGAGAGAGAGAGAGCCTGGGAGACAGGAGAGAGATAGAATGAGAGAGAGAGAGTCTGGGAGACAGGAGAGAGATAGAATGAGAGAGAGAGAGCCTGGGAGACAGGAGAGAGATAGAATGAGAGAGAGAGAGCCTGGGAGACAGGAGAGAGATAGAATGAGAGAGAGAGAGCCTGGGAGACAGGAGAGAGATAGAATGAGAGAGAGAGAGCCTGGGAGACAGGAGAGAGATAGAATGAGAGAGAGAGCCTGGGAGACAGGAGAGAGATAGAATGAGAGAGAGAGCCTGGGAGACAGGAGAGAGATAGAATGAGAGAGAGAGAGCCTGGGAGACAGGAGAGAGATAGAATGAGAGAGAGAGAGCCTGGGAGACAGGAGAGAGATAGAATGAGAGAAGAAGTGCCTGGGAGACAGGAGAGAGATAGAATGAGAGAGAGAGTGCCTGGGAGACAGGAGATAGAGCTTCTCCCTAGAGGGGAGAAAGCCATTCACATCACTTGTCAATCATAATAGGTTCCAAATTGTCTCAGTCCAGAAGGCTTGTGCAGCCTCGCAGAAAAACACCCTCTTATCATACTCCTGTTCCCAACTCAAACCCACAACAATTATTTGAACGTATTTCCATTTAATTGGTCCGTCGACACGCTTCTCACACAGGAGAAAGAAAGACAACATTATTTCCCCGGTTTTCTCAAGCTATCAATCTTCCTCAGGCGGGGAAAATGAGTGAGAGAAGAAGAAAACAGTCATTGTTAATGTGCTCATGAATATTCTCCCTAATGGAAGTGAAATGAAGTGGTTCTCTCTGTGTGGGTGGTGGGTGGTCTGGGTAAGAGGGGAAGATGATGACGGAGAGAAGGGTGGATGGAGGGAGGAGAAGAGGGGAAGATGATGACGGAGAGAAGGGTGGATGGAGGGAGAGAAGGGGAAGATGATGATGGGGTGGATGGAGGGAGGAGAAGAGGGGAAGATGATGACGGAGAGAAGGGTGGATGGAGGGAGGAGAAGAGGGGAAGATGATGACGGAGAGAAGGGTGGATGGAGGGAGGAGAAGAGGGGGAAGGAATATAATGATAAACAGATGCAGGCACACACCACTGTTACAGTAGCAGCCCCCTGCATGGAAAGCCTCGGAGAGTATCTCTGTTTTCTCCCTCTCTCTTCCTGTCTGTCCCTCTCTCATCCTGTCTGTCCCTCTCTCTTCCTGTCTCTCACTATCTCTTCCTGTCTCTCCCTCTCTCATCCTGTCTCTCATCCTCTCTCTTCCTGCCTCTCCCTCTCTCATCCTGCCTCTCCATCTCTGTTTTCTCCCTCTCTCATCCTGTCTCTCCCTCTTTCATCCTGTCTCTCCCTCTCTCATCCTGTCTCTCCCTCTCTCATCCTGTCTCTCCCTCTCTCATCCTGTCTCTCCCTCTCTCATCCCGTCTCTCCCTCTCTCATCCTGTCTCTCCCTCTCTCATCCTGTCTCTCCCTCTCTCATCCTGTCTCTCCCTCTCTCATCCTGTCTCTCCCTCTTTCATCCTGTCTCTCCCTCTCTCATCCTGTCTCTCCCTCTCTCATCCTGTCTCTCCCTCTCTCATCCTGTCTCTCCCTCTCTCATCCTGTCTCTCCCTTAGGCAGAATAACACATTTGGAAAAACAAACCAGGTGCACTTCTAAAGAACTGTGTTAGCTCTGCCTCTTAGCTTTGGACCTAGTTCTGTTTCTGGATATTAACACACACACACACACACACACACACACACACACACACACACACACGTGTAAATGCTTTACAGAAATAATCCCATTTTGAGAAGAGAAAATATTCTATGATTCAAAGCCAATAAGACAGAGACATCTATCCAGTTTAATACAGTGTTTAGTTCCATACACACACACCACTCTGACAGCAGGGTCCAGCAGGCTTCAGTGTTATCTATCTACACACCACTCTGACAGCAGGGTCCAACAGGCTTCAGTGTTATCTATCCACACACCACTCTGACAGGGTCCAGCAGGCTTCAGTGTTATCTATCTATCCACACACCACTCTGACAGTAGGGTCCAGCAGGCTTCAGTGTTATCTACACACCATCTGACAGTCTCCAGCAGGCTTCAGTGTTACACCACTCTGACAGTAGGGTCCAGCAGGCTTCAGTGTTATCTATCTATCTATCCACACACCACTCTGACAGTAGGGTCCAGCAGGCTTCAGTGTTATCTATCTACACACCACTCTGACAGTAGGGTCCAGCAGGCTTCAGTGTTATCCATCCACACACCACTCTGACAGTAGGGTCCAGCAGGCTTCAGTGTTATCTATCTATCCACACACCACTCTGACAGTAGGGTCCAGCAGGCTTCAGTGTTATCTATCTACACACCACTCTGACAGTAGGGTCCAGCAGGCTTCAGTGTTATCTATCTACACACCACTCTGACAGTAGGGTCCAGCAGGCTTCAGTGTTATCTATATCTATCTACACACCACTCTGACAGTAGGGTCCAGCAGGCTTCAGTGTTATCCATCCACACACCACTCTGACAGGGTCCAGCAGGCTTCAGTGTTATCTATCTATCCACACACCACTCTGACAGGGTCCAGCAGGCTTCAGTGTTATCTATCTACACACCACTCTGACAGTAGGGTCCAGCAGGCTTCAGTGTTATCTATCTATCCACACACCACTCTGACAGTAGGGTCCAGCAGGCTTCAGTGTTATCTATCTACACACCACTCTGACAGTAGGGTCCAGCAGGCTTCAGTGTTATCTATCTACACACCACTCTGACAGTAGGGTCCAGCAGGCTTCAGTGTTATCTATCCACACACCACTCTGACAGTAGGGTCCAGCAGGCTTCAGTGTTATCTATCTATCCACACACCACTCTGACAGTAGGGTCCAGCAGGCTTCAGTGTTATCTATCTATCCACACCACTCTGACAGTAGGGCCAGCAGGCTTCAGTGTTATCTATCTACACACCACTCTGACAGTAGGGTCCAGCAGGCTTCAGTGTTATCTATCTACACACCACTCTGACAGTAGGGTCCAGCAGGCTTCAGTGTTATCTATCTATCTATCTACACACCACTCTGACAGCAGGGTCCAGCAGGCTTCAGTGTTATCTATCTATCTACACACCACTCTGACAGTAGGGTCCAGCAGGCTTCAGTGTTATCTATCTATCCACACACCACTCTGACAGGGTCCAGCAGGCTTCAGTGTTATCTATCTACACACCACTCTGACAGGGTCCAGCAGGCTTCAGTGTTATCTATCTATCCACACACCACTCTGACAGGGTCCAGCAGGCTTCAGTGTTATCTATCTATCCACACACCACTCTGACAGTAGGGTCCAGCAGGCTTCAGTGTTATCTATCTACACACCACTCTGACAGTAGGGTCCAGCAGGCTTCAGTGTTATCTATCTCCACACCACTCTGACAGTAGGGTCCAGCAGGCTTCAGTGTTATCTATCTATCCACACACCACTCTGACAGTAGGGTCCAGCAGGCTTCAGTGTTATCTATCTATCTACACACCACTCTGACAGTAGGGTCCAGCAGGCTTCAGTGTTATCTATCTATCCACACACCACTCTGACAGTAGGGGCCAGCAGGCTTCAGTGTTATCTATCTATCCACACACCACTCTGACAGGGTCCAGCAGGCTTCAGTGTTATCTATCTATCCACACACCACTCTGACAGTAGGGTCCAGCAGGCTTCAGTGTTATCTATCTATCTACACACCACTCTGACAGTAGGGTCCAGCAGGCTTCAGTGTTATCTATCTACACACCACTCTGACAGTAGGGTCCAGCAGGCTTCAGTGTTATCTATCTACACACCACTCTGACAGTAGGGGCCAGCAGGCTTCAGTGTTATCTATCTATCCACACACCACTCTGACAGGGGCCAGCAGGCTTCAGTGTTATCTATCTACACACCACTCTGACAGTAGGGGCCAGCAGGCTTCAGTGTTATCTATCCATCCACACACCACTCTGACAGTAGGGTCCAGCAGGCTTCAGTGTTATCTATCTACACACCACTCTGACAGTAGGGTCCAGCAGGCTTCAGTGTTATCTATCTACACACCACTCTGACAGTAGGGTCCAGCAGGCTTCAGTGTTATCTATCTATCCACACACCACTCTGACAGTAGGGTCCAGCAGGCTTCAGTGTTATCTATCTACACACCACTCTGACAGTAGGGTCCAGCAGGCTTCAGTGTTATCTATCTATCCACACACCACTCTGACAGTAGGGTCCAGCAGGCTTCAGTGTTATCTATCTATCCACACACCACTCTGACAGTAGGGTCCAGCAGGCTTCAGTGTTATCTATCTACACACCACTCTGACAGTAGGGTCCAGCAGGCTTCAGTGTTATCTATCAATCCACACACCACTCTGACAGTAGGGTCCAGCAGGCTTCAGTGTTATCTATCTACACACCACTCTGACAGTAGGGTCCAGCAGGCTTCAGTGTTATCTATCTATCTACACACCACTCTGACAGTAGGGTCCAGCAGGCTTCAGTGTTATCTATCCACACACCACTCTGACAGGGTCCAGCAGGCTTCAGTGTTATCTATCTATCCACACACCACTCTGACAGTAGGGTCCAGCAGGCTTCAGTGTTATCTATCTACACACCACTCTGACAGTAGGGTCCAGCAGGCTTCAGTGTTATCTATCCACACACCACTCTGACAGTAGGGTCCAGCAGGCTTCAGTGTTATCTATCCACACACCACTCTGACAGTAGGGTCCAGCAGGCTTCAGTGTTATCCATCCACACACCACTCTGACAGTAGGGTCCAGCAGGGTTCAGTGTTATCTATCCACACACCACTCTGACAGGGTCCAGCAGGCTTCAGTGTTATCTATCTATCTACACACCACTCTGACAGTAGGGTCCAGCAGGCTTCAGTGTTATCTATCTATCCACACACCACTCTGACAGTAGGGTCCAGCAGGCTTCAGTGTTATCCATCCACACACCACTCTGACAGTAGGGTCCAGCAGGGTTCAGTGTTATCTATCCACACACCACTCTGACAGGGTCCAGCAGGCTTCAGTGTTATCTATCTATCCACACACCACTCTGACAGTAGGGTCCAGCAGGCTTCAGTGTTATCTATCTATCTACACACCCCTCTGACACCATCAGTTACCACTGCAGTCGTGTTTCTAACCACTGAGCAGAACATTCTCTGACAGGGCCTTTAGAGGGATCAGTGTTATTGTTCCACCACTCTACAGGGTCCAGCAGGCTTCAGTGTTATCTATCATCCACAACCACTCTGACAGGGTCCAGCAAGTGTTATCTACTACACACCACTCTGACAGTAGGGTCCAGCAGGCTTCAGTGTTATCTATCAGCCACCTGACAGTACCACTTCAAGCCTGTTTCTAAACACTGACAGTAGGGTCCAGCAGGCTTCTCTATGTTGATAGATCCATTATTCCATTATTTCATGGTAGACAGTCATTCTCCAGGTTGAGAGATCCATTATTTCATGGTAGACAGTCTCATTCTCCCGTTGAGAGATCCATTATTCCATTATTTCATGGTAGACAGTCTCATTCTCCTGTTGACAGATCCATTATTTAAGGCTTAGTAATAATTTTACCTTTATTTTACTAGGCAAGTCAGTTAAGCTTCAAAGTGATATCAATCCACACACCACTCTGACAGGCCAGCAGCTTCAGGGTTAACTGCCTGTTCAGGGGCAGAACAACAGATTTGTACCTTATCCAGCTCGGGGATTTGAACTTGCAACCTTCCGGTTACTAGTCCAACTCTAAACACTAGGCTACCCTGCAGGCTTCATTATTTCATGGTAGACAGTCTCATTCTCCCAGGCTTGAGAGATCCATTATTCCATTATTTCATGGTAGACAGTCATTCTCCTGTTGAGAGATCCATTATTTCATGGTAGACAGTCTCATTCTCCCGTATCCAGAGACCACTTGACATAGGGTCCAGCATTCATTTATCTATTTACACACCACTCTGACAGTATCCAGACGTTATCTATTACAAATTGACAGTAGAATCCAGCAGGCTTCAGTGTTACATCCATCCAACACCACTTTAGGGTCCAGCAGGCTTCATCTAAATCATCTAACACCACTCTGACAGTATCTAAAGCAGGCTTCAGTGTTATCTATCTTATCCTATCCAGGTATTCCTTGACAGTAGGTGGGGTTTCAGTGGTGTCTCCGGAAGGTGGTGATTGACTCCGCTGTCCTGGCTATCCACACACCGTGTAGGGTCCAGCAGTTTGTTCCACCACACCACTCTGCCAGTAGGTCCAGCAACAGTTTGACTGGGCTGAGATCCATTATTCCATTATTTCATGGTAGACACCATTCTCCTGGTCCAGATCCATTATTTCATGGTAGACAGTCAGGCTTCAGTGTTATCCACCACTCTGACAGTAGGGTCCAGCAGGCTTCAGTGTTATTATTCCATTATTGACATGGTCCAGACAGTCATTCTCCATCCACAGATCCATTATTCCATTATTTCATGGTAGACAGTCTCATTCTCCCGTTCAGTGTTATCCATTATTCCATTACTTTCATGGTAGACAGTCTTCATTCTATCTATTGACAGATCCATTATTCCATCGTATTTCTAACCACTGACAGTCTCATTCTCCCGGGCCTTTAGAGGGATCCATTATTCCATTATTTCAATGGTAGACAGTCAATTCTCCCATTGAGAGATCCATTATTCCATTATTTCATGGTACCAGACCAGCCACCTCATACCACTTCAAGCCTGTTTCTAAACACTGAGCTCTCCTGTTGAGAGATCCATTATTCCATTATTTCATGGTAGACAGTCTCATTCTCCTGTTGAGAGATCCATTATTCCATTATTTCATGGTAGACAGTCTCATTCTCCCGTTGAGAGATCCATTATTCCATTGTTTCATGGTAGACAGTCTCATTCTCCCGTTGAGAGATCCATTATTCCATTATTTCATGGTAGACAGTCTCATTCTCCCGTTGAGAGATCCATTATTCCATTGTTTCATGGTAGACAGTCTCATTCTCCTGTTGAGAGATCCATTATTCCATTGTTTCATGGTAGACAGTCTCATTCTCCCGTTGAGAGATCCATTATTCCATTGTTTCATGGTAGACAGTCTCATTCTCCCGTTGAGAGATCCATTATTCCATTGTTTCATGGTAGACAGTCTCATTCTCCTGTTGATAGATCCATTATTCCATTGTTTCATGGTAGACAGTCTCATTCTCCTGAGATCCATTATTCCATTGTTTCATGGTAGACAGTCTCAGTTGAAGATCCATTATTCCATTATTTCCATTGGTAGCAACAGTCATTCTCCTGTTGAAGATCCATTATTTCATGGTAAACAGTGTCATTCTAATTACAGATCCATTATATGCATTAATGGTAGAAACAATATCCAAGTATAATTACATTGTTTCATGTAGACAGTATACACATTAATGGTAAAACAATATGCCAAGTATCATTACAGTACTGTATATACACTTAATGGTAAAACAATATCCCAATATAATTACAGTAGTGTACATACACTTAATGGTAAAACAATACATTTTGATGGCAAAATATTGTTTTTAAACAGAACTGCAAACTTTAATGGAGCAGGTCTGATTTAAAAATCCATATATATATATTTAACTTGGCATGTCAGTTAAGACACATTCTTATTTATTTCATGGCCAACCTCGGACACCCTGGGCCAATTGTGAGCCGCCCCATGGGATTCCAATCACGGCCGGTTGTGATAGAGTGTGGAAGGTAACACCTCTTCTAACACCATCATCGCTCCCCACCGCCTCTTCTTCAGGATCGGTGTACCTTCATTGGGACAGTTGAGCTAACGTAGGCTAATACAATTAGCATGAGGTTGAGTTAGCATAGGCTAATGCAATTAGCATGAGGTTGAGTTAACGTAGGCTAAGGCAATTAGCATGAGGTTGAGTTAACGTAGGCTAATGCAATTAGCATGAGGTTGAGCTAACGTAGGCTAATGAAAATAAGCATGAGGTTGAGTTAACGTAGGCTAATGCAATTAGCATGAGGTTGAATTAAAACGTAGGCTAATGCAATTAGCATGAGGTTGTATGGAAGGACATAGACATATCACAGATCACTGCACCTGTACATAGCCCATCTGTAAACAGCCCATCTATCTACCTCATCCCCATACTGTATCTATTTATTTTGCTCCTTTTGCACCACAGTATCTCTACTTGCATATCCATCTTTTGCACATCCATCTTCTGCACATCTACCATTCCAGTGTTTAATTGCTATATTGTAATTACTTCGCCACCATGGCCTATTTATTGCCTTAACTCCCTTATTTGACCTAATTTGCACTCACTGTATATAGACTTTGTTTTCTTTTTCTTCTACTGTATTATTGACTGTATGTTTTGTTCATTCCATGTGTAACTCTGTGTTGTTGTATGTGTCGAACTGCTATGCTTTATCTTGGCCAGGTTGTAGTTGCAAATGATAACTTGTTCTCAACTAGCCTACCTGGTTAAATAAAGGTGAAATAAAAAAAATATATATTTAAAAAATATCTCATATTGGCAGAAAGCTTAAATTCTTGTTAATCTAACTGCACTGTCTAATTTCCAGTAGCTATTACAGTGAAAGAATACCATGCTATTGTTTGAGGAGAGGCACAGTTTTAAACATGAACAGTTATTAATAAACAAATTAGGCACATTTGGGCGGTCTTGATACAACATTCTAAACAGAAATGCAATGTCTAAAGTCTAAAACTTTGCACATACACTGTTGCCATCTAGTGGCCAAAATCTAAATTGCAGCTGGGCTGGAATAATACATTATGGCCTTTCTCTTGCATTTCAAATATGATGGTTACAAAAAAAATACAAAAGAAATAGTTTTTTTCTTTGTATTATCTTTTACCAGATCTACTGTGTTATATTCTCCTACATTCCTTTCACATTTCCACAAACTTCAAAGTGTTTCCTTTCAAATGATACCAAGAAAATGCATATCCTTGCTTCAGGGCCTGAGCTACAGGCAATTAGATTTGGGTCCCGAGCTACAGGCAATTAGATTTGGGTCCCGAGCTACAGGCAATTAGATTTGGGTCCCGAGCTACAGGCAATTAGATTTGGGTCCCGAGCTACAGGCAATTAGATTTGGGTCCCGAGCTACAGGCAATTAGATTTGGGTCCCGAGCTACAGGCAATTAGATTTGGGTCCCGGCTACAGGCAATTAGATTTGGGTCCCGAGCTACAGGCAATTAGATTTGGGTCCCGAGCTACAGGCAATTAGATTTGGGTCCCGAGCTACAGGCAATTAGATTTGGGTCCCGAGCTACAGGCAATTAGATTTGGGTCCCGAGCTACAGGCAATTAGATTTGGGTCCCGAGCTACAGGCAATTAGATTTGGGTCCCGAGCTACAGGCAATTAGATTTGGGTCCCGAGCTACAGGCAATTAGATTTGGGTCCCGAGCTACAGGCAATTAGATTTGGGTCCCGAGCTACAGGCAATTAGATTTGGGTCCCGAGCTACAGGCAATTAGATTTGGGTCCCGAGCTACAGGCAATTAGATTTGGGTCCCGAGCTACAGGCAATTAGATTTGGGTCCCGAGCTACAGGCAATTAGATTTGGGTCCCGAGCTACAGGCAATTAGATTTGGGTCCCGAGCTACAGGCAATTAGATTTGGGTCCCGAGCTACAGGCAATTAGATTTGGGTCCCGAGCTACAGGCAATTAGATTTGGGTCCCGAGCTACAGGCAATTAGATTTGGGTCCCGAGCTACAGGCAATTAGATTTGGGTCCCGAGCTACAGGCAATTAGATTTGGGTCCCGAGCTACAGGCAATTAGATTTGGGTCCCGAGCTACAGGCAATTAGATTTGGGTCCCGAGCTACAGGCAATTAGATTTGGGTCCCGAGCTACAGGCAATTAGATTTGGGTCCCGAGCTACAGGCAATTAGATTTGGGTCCCGAGCTACAGGCAATTAGATTTGGGTCCCGAGCTACAGGCAATTAGATTTGGGTCCCGAGCTACAGGCAATTAGATTTGGGTCCCGAGCTACAGGCAATTAGATTTGGGTCCCGAGCTACAGGCAATTAGATTTGGGTCCCGAGCTACAGGCAATTAGATTTGGGTCCCGAGCTACAGGCAATTAGATTTGGGTCCCGAGCTACAGGCAATTAGATTTGGGTCCCGAGCTACAGGCAATTAGATTTGGGTCCCGAGCTACAGGCAATTAGATTTGGGTCCCGAGCTACAGGCAATTAGATTTGGGTCCCGAGCTACAGGCAATTAGATTTGGGTCCCGAGGCTACAGGCAATTAGATTTGGGTCCCGAGCTACAGGCAATTAGATTTGGGTCCCGAGCTACAGGCAATTAGATTTGGGTCCCGAGCTACAGGCAATTAGATTTGGGTCCGAGCTACAGGCAATTAGATTTGGGTCCCGAGCTACAGGCAATTAGATTTGGGTCCCGAGCTACAGGCAATTAGATTTGGGTCCCGAGCTACAGGCAATTAGATTTGGGTCCCGAGCTACAGGCAATTAGATTTGGGTCCCGAGCTACAGGCAATTAGATTTGGGTCCCGAGCTACAGGCAATTAGATTTGGGTCCCGAGCTACAGGCAATTAGATTTGGGTCCCGAGCTACAGGCAATTAGATTTGGGTCCCGAGCTACAGGCAATTAGATTTGGGTCCCGAGCTACAGGCAATTAGATTTGGGTCCCGAGCTACAGGCAATTAGATTTGGGTCCCGAGCTACAGGCAATTAGATTTGGGTCCCGAGCTACAGGCAATTAGATTTGGGTCCCGAGCTACAGGCAATTAGATTTGGGTCCCGAGCTACAGGCAATTAGATTTGGGTCCCGAGCTACAGGCAATTAGATTTGGGTCCCGAGCTACAGGCAATTAGATTTGGGTCCCGAGCTACAGGCAATTAGATTTGGGTCCCGAGCTACAGGCAATTAGATTTGGGTACAGGCAATTAGATTTGGGTCCCGAGAGCTACAGGCAATTAGATTTGGGTCCTGAGCTACAGGCAATTAGATTTGGGTCCCGAGCTACAGGCAATTAGATTTGGGTCCTGAGCTACAGGCAATTAGATTTGGGTCCCGAGCTACAGGCAATTAGATTTGGGTCCCGAGCTACAGGCAATTAGATTTGGGTCCCGAGCTACAGGCAATTAGATTTGGGTCCTGAGCTACAGGCAATTAGATTTGGGTCCTGAGCTACAGGCAATTAGATTTGGGTCCTGAGCTACAGGCAATTAGATTTGGGTCCTGAGCTACAGGCAATTAGATTTGGGTCCTGAGCTACAGGCAATTAGATTTGGGTCCTGAGCTACAGGCAATTAGATTTGGGTCCTGAGCTACAGGCAATTAGATTTGGGTATGCCATTTTAGGCGAAAATTTGAAAAAAAGTGGCGGATCCTGAAGACGAAGGCACATTCCTCTGGTGAACATTGGAGAGGGAGATGCTGAATGTCCTGTCCTTGATTTACAACAGGGTGTGAGGTGTTAACCCCAACCAGTTCCCTCGTCCCCCTCTGCAAAGCTGATCTGACCTACTTTATTTGGATCCTCACAAGACCGTCATGACAATACTGATGCTGTGACAGACTGTCATACCAGCCCTAATGGACAGAACATGTCTCCTCCATCCCAGAGATCACTCTGTCCACAGCCAGAGGAGAGGACATGGAGAGGACGGGGTCACAGCCAGAGGAGAGGACCTGGAGAGGACGGGGTCACAGACAGAGGAGAGGACATGGAGAGGACGGGGTCACAGCCAGAGGAGAAGACATGGAGAGGACGGGGTCACAGCCAGAGGAGAGGACATGGAGAGGACGGGGTCACAGACAGAGGAGAGGACATGGAGAGGACGGGGTCACAGCCAGAGGAGAAGACATGGAGAGGATGGGGTCACAGCCAGAGGAGAGGACATGGAGAGGACGGGGTCACAGCCAGAGGAGAGGACATGGAGAGGACGGGGTCACAGCCAGAGGAGAGGACATGGAGAGGACGGGGTCACAGCCAGAGGAGAGGACATGGAGAGGATGGGGTCACAGCCAGAGGAGAGGACATGGAGAGGACGGGGTCACAGCCAGAGGAGAGGACATGGAGAGGACGGGGTCACAGCCAGAGGAGAGGACATGGAGAGGACGGGGTCACAGCCAGAGGAGAGGACATGGAGAGGACGGGGTCAGAGTGCAGCCAGAGGAGAGGACATGGAGAGGACGGGGTCACAGCCAGAGGAGAAGACATGGAGAGGACGGGGTCACAGCCAGAGGAGAGGACATGGAGAGGATGGGGTCAGAGTGTAGATAGAGAGAGAGGAGAGGATGGGGTCAGAGTGTAGATAGAGAGAGGAGAGGATGGGGTCAGAGTGTAGATAGAGAGAGGAGAGGACGGGGTCAGAGTGTAGATAGAGAGAGGAGAGGACGGGGTCAGAGTGTAGATAGAGAGAGGAGAGGATGGGGTCAGAGTGTAGATAGAGAGAGGAGAAGACGGGGTCAGAGTGTAGATAGAGAGAGGAGAGGACGGGGTCAGAGTGTAGATAGAGAGAGGAGAGGACGGGGTCAGAGTGTAGATAGAGAGAGGAGAGGCTTCCCTTCTCCCTACCTCACTGCCTCCATTCTCCCTCCATCCCTCTCTCTACCTCCATGCCTACCTCCCTTCTCCTTCCATCCCTCTCTCTCTACCTCCATGCCTACCTCCCTTCTCCCTCTCTCTCTACCTCCATGCCTACCTCCCTTCTCCCTCCATCCCTCTCTCTCTACCTCCCTTCATCCCTCTCTCGACCTCCCTTCTCCCTCCCTCCATCCCTCTCTCTACCTCCATGCCTACCTCCCTTCTCCCTCTCTCCATGCCTACCTCCCTTCTCCCTCTCTCTACCTCCCTTCTCCCTCTCTCTCTACCTCCATGCCTACCTCCCTTCTCTCTCTCTCTACCTCCATGCCTACCTCCCTTCTCCCTCTCTATACCTCCATGCCTACATCCCTTCTCCCTCTCTCTCTACCTCCTTTCTCCCTCCCTCCATCCCTCTATCTACCTCCATGCCTGCCTCCCTTCTCCCTCCATCCCTCTCTCTCTACCTCCATGCCTACCTCCCTTCTCCCTCTCTCTCTACCTCCATGCCTACCTCCCTTCTCCCTCTCTCTCTACCTCCATGCCTCCCTCTCTCTCTCTCTCTCCTCTCTCTCTCTCCTCTCTCCCTACCAGTGCCTGGCAACTAGCCATCCATCACTCCTTTTGTCTCTAGAACAACGGCAGTGGCTGATTGGTGGCAGGCGTTCAAGCTGCCTCTGAGGGAAATGACCAGAGTATTAATCATAATTACCACCTCATAGAGAAAAGACTGGTGATGTCTGCACCCACTCTGACACGCTGCCGCCCGGCTGGGGGGAGCCATGCTGGCTGGGGGTCATGTTTGACATCTTGGAGGGCGGATTCGCTCTGTCTCTCTCTGCTCACAGATGGGGGAAAGCGAGACAGTGAGAGAAAGAGAGAGAATGAGAGAAGATGGGGGGGAAAGAGTGAGAGAGATAAATAGGAAGAGCCAGAGAGAGAGAGAATGAGAGAGAGAGAGAGAGAGAGAGAGAGAGAGAGAGAGAGAGAGAGAGAGAGAGAGAGAGAGAGAGAGAGAGAGAAAGAGAGAAGATGGGGGGGAAAGAGTGAGAGATAAATAGGAAGAGCCAGAGAGAGAGAGAGAATGAGAGAGAGAGAGAATGAGAGAGAGAGAGAGAGAGAGAGAGAGAGAGAATGAGAGAAGATGGGGGGAAAGAGTGAGAGAGAGAGAGAGAGAGAGAGAGAATGAGAGAGAGAGAGAGAGAGAGAGAGAGAAGATGGGGGAAAGAGTGAGAGATAAATAGGAAGAGCCAGAGAGAGAGAGAGAATGAGAGAGAGAGAGAGAGAATGAGAGAGAGAGAGAGAGAGAGAGAGAGAGAGAGAGAATGAGAGAGAGAGAGAGAGAGAGAGAGAGAGAGAGAGAATGAGAGAAGATGGGGGGGAAAGAGTGAGAGATAAATAGGAAGAGCCAGGGAGAGAGAGGGAGAGAGAGAGAGAGAGAGAGAGAGAGAGAGAGAGAGGGAGTGAGAGAGAGGGAGTGAGAGAGAGAGGGAGGGAGAGAGCGAGAGGAGAGACAGAACAGGCCAATTTGGATGGTAGCTGTCAGGCAGGCAGGGACATTAAAGTGTCTCTCTGTGCGTGACACAGAAGGCCGCTCTGACTTGATGAATAAATAACAGTTTGAGAGAACTGAGTGTGCCACCCAAATTACACCCTATTCCCTATATAGTGCATGACTTTTGACCAGGGCGCCAGGGGTTAGGGAAGGGCATAGGGTGCCATTTGGGACGCATACTGAGAATGACTCATCGCATGAGGTGAACCGAAGGAGACAAGCTACAACAACCACCTCTGGAATTGGACTTAAACTAAAATTCAGAACCCCAGAGACTGACCCATTCCTCTGCTGTTTTAAAAGAGTAGGAGAGTCATGGAGAACCACACAGATAATATAACTGCAGACTGTTTACATGTATTAGACCTTAAGAGGCTTTTCCTCAGTTGTCAGAACCAGGTATGCTGAGGACTGTCAGGTGTGTGTTCTTCTCAGACCCGACCCAAGCTCTGGAGTGTGAATGTGTTCTTCTCAGACCCGACCCAAGCTCTGGAGTGTGAATGGGTCCTTCTCAGACCCGACCCAAGCTCTGGAGTGTGAATGTGCCCTTCTCAGACCCGACCCAAGCTCTGGAGTGTGAATGTGCCCTTCTCAGACCCGACCCAAGCTCTGTAGTGTGAATGTGCCCTTCTCAGACCCGACCCAAGCTCTGGAGTGTGAATGTGCCCTTCTCAGACCCGACCCAAGCTCTGGAGTGTGAATGTGCCCTTCTCAGACCCGACCCAAGCTCTGGAGTGTGAATGTGCCCTTCTCAGACCCGACCCAAGCTCTGGAGTGTGAATATGCCCTTCGCAGACCCGACCCAAGCTCTGGAGTGTGAATGTGTTCTTCTCAGACCCGACCCAAGCTCTGGAGTGTGAATGGGTCCTTCTCAGACCCGACCCAAGCTCTGGAGTGTGAATGTGCCCTTCTCAGACCCGACCCAAGCTCTGGAGTGTGAATGTGCCCTTCTCAGACCCGACCCAAGCTCTGTAGTGTGAATGTGCCCTTCTCAGACCCGACCCAAGCTCTGGAGTGTGAATGTGCCCTTCTCAGACCCGACCCAAGCTCTGGAGTGTGAATGTGCCCTTCTCAGACCCGACCCAAGCTCTGGAGTGTGAATGTGCCCTTCTCAGACCCGACCCAAGCTCTGGAGTGTGAATATGCCCTTCGCAGACCCGACCCAAGCTCTGTAGTGTGAATGTGCCCTTCTCAGACCCGACCCAAGCTCTGGAGTGTGAATGTGCCCTTCTCAGACCCGACCCAAGCTCTGGAGTGTGAATGTGCCCTTCTCAGACCCGACCCAAGCTCTGGAGTGTGAATGTGCCCTTCTCAGACCCGACCCAAGCTCTGGAGTGTGAATGTGCCCTTCTCAGACCCGACCCAAGCTCTGGAGTGTGAATGGGCCCTTCTCAGACCCGACCCAAGCTCTGGAGTGTGAATGTGCCCTTCTCAGACCCGACCCAAGCTCTGGAGTGTGAATGGGTCCTTTGAGGACCAGAACAATCCTTTCTCTCAGCTCAGCTCCAAGCACACAAACTCCTCAGTCTTCAACCCATTCAGGGTCTCAGTGAGTCAGTCTTCGTTCACCATGTTACAGACCCACATACACTGCAACAATAGAGTTTCTACATCTGAAAACAAGGATGGTCCAACTGGGGCCATCATGGAGTTACAGTCAAACCATCCATCTTCTCCAGTCCCTCTCCGGTCTCTCTCCTGTCCTCTATCCTGTCCTCTATCCTGTCTCTCCCCTGTCCCTCTCCTATCTCTCTCCTGTCCCTCTCCTGTCTCTCCTGTCCCTCTCCTGTCTCTCTCCTGTCTCTCCCCCTGTCCCTCGCATGTCTCCCCTGTCCCTCTCATGTCTCTCCTGTCCCTCTCCTGTCCTCTCTCCTGTCCTCTCTCCTGTCCCTCTCCTGTCCTCTCCCCTGTCCCTCGCATGTCTCCCCTGTCCCTCTCATGTCTCTCCTGTCCCTCTCCTGTCTCTCCCCGGTCTCTCTCCTGTCCCTCTCCTGTCTCTCCTGTCCCTCTCCTGTCCCTCTCCTGTCCCTCTCCTGTCTTTCCCCTGTCCCTCCCATGTCTCTCCCGTCTCTCTCCTGTCCCTCTCCTGTCCTCTCTCCTGTCTCTCTCCTGTCCCTCTCCTGTCCCTCTCCTGTCTCTCCCCTGTCCCTCTCCTGTCTCTCCCCCTGTCCCTCCCCTGTCTCTCTCCTGTCTCTCCCCTGTCTCTCCCTGTCCCTCCCCTGTCCTCTCTCCTGTCCTCTCTCCTGTCCCTCCCCTGTCTCTCCTGTCCCTCTCCTGTCCTCTCTCCTGTCCCTCTCCTGTCTCTCCCCTGTCTCTCTCCTGTCCCTCCCCTGTCTCTCTCCTGTCCCTCCCCTGTCCCTCCCCTGTCTCTCTCCTGTCATCTCTCCTTTCCTCTCTCCTTCCCTCTCCTGTCTCTCTCCTTCCCTCTCCTGTCCTCTCTCCTTCCCTCTCCTGTCCCTCTCCTGTCCTCTCTCCTGTCTCTCTCCTGTCCTCTCTCCTGTCTCTCCCCTGTCCCTCCCCTGTCCCTCTCCTGTCTCTCCCCTGTCCCTGCCCTGTCCTCTCTCCTGTCCCTCCCCTGTCTCTCTCCTGTCTCTCTCCTGTCCCTCTCCTGTCCTCTCTCCCTTTCCTCTCTCCTGTCCTCTCTCCTTCCCTCTCCTGTCCTCTCTCCTTCCCTCTCCTGTCCCCTCTCCTGTCTCTCTCCTGTCCTCTCTCCTGTCTCTCTCCTGTCCTCTCTCCTGTCCCTCCCCCGTCTCTCCCCCGTCCCTCCCCCTGTCCTCTCTCCTGTCCCTCCCTGTCTCTCTCCTGTCTCTCCCTGTCCCTCCCCTGTCTCTCTCCTGTCCTCTCTCCTTTCCCTCCCCTGTCTCTCTCCTGTCCCTCTCCTGTCCTCTCTCCTTTCCTCTCTCCTGTCCTCTCTCCTTCCCTCTCCTGTCCTCTCTCCTTCCCTCTCCTGTCCCTCTCCTGTCTCTCTCCTGTCCTCTCTCCTGTCCTCTCTCCTGTCCCTCTCCTGTCCCTCCCCCGTCTCTCCCCCGTCCCTCCCCTGTCCTCTCTCCTGTCCCTCCCCTGTCTCTCTCCTGTCTCTCCCCTGTCCCTCCCCTGTCTCTCTCCTTTCCTCTCTCCTGTCCCTCTCCTTTCCTCTCTCCTGTCTCTCTCCTGTCTCTCTCCTGTCTCTCCCCTGTCTCTCTTCTGTCCTCTCTCCTGTCCTCTCTCCTTTCCTCTCTCCTTTCCTCTCTCCTTCACTCTCCTGTCTCTCTCCTGTCCTCCCCATGAACCCATGTTTTGATTCCCATTGTCAAGAACTCCCTGAAAATCTGGTCCCAGTGCCGAAGACACTTTATCCTAAAACAAGCTGCTTCTCTCCATGAACATCCAATCATCTCTTCCCAGTGTCGCAGATTGCCACGGCGTTCCAGTTCTGACATGGGAACGGTCTGGTGGTTTTCTGTGACCTATTCGTTGATGACACAGTCGTCTCATTCCATACTCTGAGGGTTGACCATAATATTCCCAATAACCACGTTATTAGGTACCTGCACACTGGCAGCTTTGCCCCCCAAAAATGTCCCTTCATTTCCACTGGAGCCCACTAAGTGTCCAGTCAAGAGGTGCTTAGATCTTCACCCTTATCTGAAGGGCACAATCTACAGATGATACGACATAATACAGAACATTAATCCGCCTTCCAACATCTACATGGGAGCCAGACATGGGTGGTCAGCTACCCGATGATATATAGCAGCACGGTACTACTACATAAGACATGGGTGGTCAGCTACCTGATGATACATAGCAGCACTGTACTGACCATAAGACATGGGTGGTCAGCTACCTGATGATATATAGCAGCACGGTACTACTACATAAGACATGGGTGGTCAGCTACCTGATGATATATAGCAGCACGGTACTACTACATAAGACATGGGTGGTCAGCTACCTGATGATATATAGCAGCACGGTACTACTACATAAGACATGGGTGGTCAGCTACCTGATGATATATAGCAGCACGGTACTGACCATAAGACATGGGTGGTCAGCTACCTGATGATATATAGCAGCACGGTACTACTACATAAGACATGGGTGGTCAGCTACCTGATGATATATAGCAGAACGGTACTACTACATAAGACATGGGTGGTCAGCTACCTGATGATATATAGCAGCATGGTACTACTACATAAAACATGGGTGGTCAGCTACCTGATGATATATAGCAGCACGGTACTACTACATAAGACATGGGTGGTCAGCTACCCGATGATATATAGCAGCACGGTACTACTACATAAGACATGGGTGGTCAGCTACCTGATGATATATAGCAGCACGGTACTACTACATAAGACATGGGTGGTCAGCTACCTGATGATATATAGCAGCACGGTACTGACCATAAGACATGGGTGGTCAGCTACCTGATGATATATAGCAGCACGGTACTGACCATAAGACATGGGTGGTCAGCTACCCGATGATATATAGCAGCACGGTACTACTACATAAGACATGGGTGGTCAGCTACCCGATGATATATAGCAGCACGGTACTACTACATAAGACATGGGTGGTCAGCTACCTGATGATATATAGCAGCACGGTACTGACCATAAGACATGGGTGGTCAGCTACCTGATGATATATAGCAGCACGGTACTACTACATAAGACATGGGTGGTCAGCTACCTGATGATATATAGCAGCACGGTACTACTACATAAGACATGGGTGGTCAGCTACCTGATGATATATAGCAGCACGGTACTGACCATAAGACATGGGTGGTCAGCTACCTGATGATATATAGCAGCACGGTACTACTACATAAGACATGGGTGGTCAGCTACCTGATGATATATAGCAGCACGGTACTGACCATAACACATGTCTACCTGATGATATATAGCAGCACGGTACTACTACCTAAGACATGGGTGGTCAGCTACCTGATGATATATAGCAGCACGGTACTGACCATAACACATGTCTACCTGATGATATATAGCAGCACGGTACTACTACATAAGACATGGGTGGTCAGCTACCTGATGATATATAGCAGCACGGTACTACTACATAAGACATGGGTGGTCAGCTACCTGATGATATATAGCAGCACGGTACTACTACATAAGACATGGGTGGTCAGCTACCTGATGATATATAGCAGCACGGTACTGACCATAAGACATGGGTGGTCAGCTACCTGATGATATATAGCAGCACGGTACTACTACATAAGACATGGGTGGTCAGCTACCTGATGATATATAGCAGCACGGTACTACTACATAAGACATGGGTGGTCAGATACCTGATGATATATAGCAGCACGGTACTACTACATAAGACATGGGTGGTCAGCTACCTGATGATATATAGCAGCACGGTACTGACCATAAGACATGGGTGGTCAGCTACCCGATGATATATAGCAGCACGGTACTGACCATAAGACATGGGTGGTCAGCTACCTGATGATATATAGCAGCACGGTACTACTACATAAGACATGGGTGGTCAGCTACCTGATGATATATAGCAGCACGGTACTGACCATAAGACATGGGTGGTCAGCTACCTGATGATATATAGCAGCACGGTACTACTACATAAGACATGGGTGGTCAGCTACCCGATGATATATAGCAGCACGGTACTGACCATAAGACATGGGTGGTCAGCTACCTGATGATATATAGCAGCACGGTACTACTACATAAGACATGGGTGGTCAGCTACCTGATGATATAGCAGCACGGTACTGACCATAAGACATGGGTGATCAGCTACCTGATGATATATAGCAGCACGGTACTGACCATAAGACATGGGTGGTCAGCTACCTGATGATATATAGCAGCACGGTACTACTACATAAGACATGGGTGGTCAGCTACCTGATGATATATAGCAGCACGGTACTACTACATAAGACATGGGTGGTCAGCTACCTGATGATATATAGCAGCACGGTACTGACCATAAGACATGGGTGGGTCAGCTACCTGATGATATATAGCAGCACGGTACTGACCATAAGACATGGGTGGTCAGCTACCTGATGATATATAGCAGCACGGTATTACTACATAAGACATGGGTGGTCAGCTACCTGATGATATATAGCAGCACGGTACTACTACATAAGACATGGGTGGTCAGCTACCTGATGATATATAGCAGCACGGTACTACTACATAAGACATGGGTGGTCAGCTACCTGATGATATATAGCAGCACGGTACTACTACATAAGACATGGGTGGTCAGCTACCCGATGATATATAGCAGCACGGTACTACTACATAAGACATGGGTGGTCAGCTACCTGATGATAAAAAGCAGCACGGTACTACTACATAAGACATGGGTGGTCAGCTACCCGATGATATATAGCAGCACGGTACTGACCATAAGACATGGGTGGTCAGCTACCTGATGATATATAGCAGCACGGTACTACTACATAAGACATGGGTGGTCAGCTACCGATGATATATAGCAGCACGGTACTGACCATAAGACATGGGTGGTCAGCTACCTGATATATAGCAGCACGGTACTGACCATAAGACATGGGTGGTCAGCTACCTGATGATATATAGCAGCACGGTACTACTACATAAGACATGGGTGGTCAGCTACCTGATGATATATAGCAGCACGGTACTACTACATAAGACATGGGTGGTCAGCTACCTGATGATATATAGCAGCACGGTACTGACCATAAGACATGGGTGGTCAGCTACCTGATGATATATAGCAGCACGGTACTGACCATAAGACATGGGTGGTCAGCTACCTGATGATATATAGCAGCACGGTACTGACCATAAGACATGGGTGGTCAGCTACCCGATGATATATAGCAGCACGGTACTACTACATAAGACATGGGTGGTCAGCTACCTGATGATATATAGCAGCACGGTACTGACCATAAGACATGGGTGGTCAGCTACCTGATGATATATAGCAGCACGGTGCTGACCATAAGACATGGGTGGTCAGCTACCCGATGATATATAGCAGCACGGTACTACTACATAAGACATGGGTGGTCAGCTACCTGATGATATATAGCAGCACGGTACTACTACATAAGACATGGGTGGTCAGCTACCTGATGATATATAGCAGCACGGTACTGACCATAAGACATGGGTGGTCAGCTACCTGATGATATATAGCAGCACGGTACTGACCATAAGACATGGGTGGTCAGCTACCCGATGATATATAGCAGCACGGTACTGACAATAAGACATGGGTGGTCAGCTACCCGATGATATATAGCAGCACGGTGCTGACCATAAGACATGGGTGGTCAGCTACCCGATGATATATAGCAGCACGGTACTACTACATAAGACATGGGTGGTCAGCTACCTGATGATATATAGCAGCACGGTACTACTACATAAGACATGGGTGGTCAGCTACCTGATGATATATAACAGCACGGTACTGACCATAAGACATGGGTGGTCAGCTACCTGATGATATATAGCAGCATGGTACTACTACATAAGACATGGGTGGTCAGCTACCCGATGATATATAGCAGCACGGTACTGACCATAAGACATGGGTGGTCAGCTACCTGATGATATATAGCAGCACGGTACTACTACATAAGACATGGGTGGTCAGCTACCCGATGATATATAGCAGCACGGTACTACTACATAAGACATGGGTGGTCAGCTACCCGATGATATATAGCAGCACGGTACTGACCATAAGACATGGGTGGTCAGCTACCTGATGATATATAGCAGCACGGTACTGACCATAAGACATGGGTGGTCAGCTACCTGATGATATATAGCAGCACGGTACTACTACATAAGACATGGGTGGTCAGCTACCTGATGATATATAGCAGCACGGTACTGACCATAAGACATGGGTGGTCAGCTACCTGATGATATATAGCAGCACGGTACTACTACATAAGACATGGGTGGTCAGCTACCCGATGATATATAGCAGCACGGTACTGACCATAAGACATGGGTGGTCAGCTACCCGATGATATATAGCAGCACGGTACTACTACATAAGACATGGGTGGTCAGCTACCTGATGATATATAGCAGCACGGTACTGACCATAAGACATGGGTGGTCAGCTACCTGATGATATATAGCAGCACGGTACTACTACATAAGACATGGGTGGTCAGCTACCTGATGATATATAGCAGCACGGTACTGACCATAAGACATGGGTGGGTCAGCTACCTGATGATATATAGCAGCACGGTACTGACCATAAGACATGGGTGGTCAGCTACCTGATGATATATAGCAGCACGGTACTACTACATAAGACATGGGTGGTCAGCTACCTGATGATATATAGCAGCACGGTACTACTACATAAGACATGGGTGGTCAGCTACCTGATGATATATAGCAGCACGGTACTACTACATAAGACATGGGTGGTCAGCTACCTGATGATAAAAAGCAGCACGGTACTACTACATAAGACATGGGTGGTCAGCTACCCGATGGTATATAGCAGCACGGTACTGACCATAAGACATGGGTGGTCAGCTACCTGATGATATATAGCAGCACGGTACTGACCATAAGACATGGGTGGTCAGCTACCCGATGATATATAGCAGCACGGTACTGACCATAAGACATGGGTGGTCAGCTACCTGATGATATATAGCAGCACGGTACTGACCATAAGACATGGGTGGTCAGCTACCCGATGATATATAGCAGCACGGTACTACTACATAAGACATGGGTGGTCAGCTACCTGATGATATATAGCAGCACGGTACTGACCATAAGACATGGGTGGTCAGCTACCTGATGATATATAGCAGCACGGTACTACTACATAAGACATGGGTGGTCAGCTACCTGATGATATATAGCAGCACGGTACTGACCATAAGACATGGGTGGTCAGCTACCCGATGATATATAGCAGCACGGTACTGACAATAAGACATGGGTGGTCAGCTACCCGATGATATATAGCAGCACGGTGCTGACCATAAGACATGGGTGGTCAGCTACCCGATGATATATAGCAGCACGGTACTACTACATAAGACATGGGTGGTCAGCTACCTGATGATATATAGCAGCACGGTACTACTACATAAGACATGGGTGGTCAGCTACCTGATGATATATAAAAGCACGGTACTGACCATAAGACATGGGTGGTCAGCTACCTGATGATATATAGCAGCATGGTACTACTACATAAGACATGGGTGGTCAGCTACCGATGATATATAGCAGCACGGTACTGACCATAAGACATGGGTGGTCAGCTACCTGATGATATATAGCAGCACGGTACTACTACATAAGACATGGGTGGTCAGCTACCCGATGATATATAGCAGCACGGTACTACTACATAAGACATGGGTGGTCAGCTACCCGATGATATATAGCAGCACGGTACTGACCATAAGACATGGGTGGTCAGCTACCTGATGATATATAGCAGCACGGTACTGACCATAAGACATGGGTGGTCAGCTACCTGATGATATATAGCAGCACGGTACTACACAAGACATGGGTGGTCAGCTACCCGATGATATATAGCAGCACGGTACTACTACATAAGACATGGGTGGTCAGCTACCCGATGATATATAGCAGCACGGTACTGACCATAACACATGTCTACCTGATGATATATAGCAGCACGGTACTGACCATAACACATGTCTACCTGATGATATATAGCAGCACGGTACTGACCATAAGACATGGGTGGTCAGCTACCTGATGATATATAGCAGCACGGTACTGACCATAAGACATGGGTGGTCAGCTACCTGATGATATATAGCAGCACGGTACTGACCATAAGACATGGGTGGTCAGCTACCTGATGATATATAGCAGCACGGTACTGACCATAAGACATGGGTGGTCAGCTACCCGATGATATACAGTGGGGCAAAAAAGTATTTAGTCAGCCACCAATTGTGCAAGTTCTCCCACTTAAAAAGATGAGGCCTGTAATTTTCATCATAGGTACACTTCAACTACGACAGACAAAATGAGGAGCGAATAAAATCAAGAAAATCACATTGTAGGATTTTTTATGAATTTATTTGCAAATTATGGTGGAAAATAAGTATTTGGTCACCTACAAACAACCAAGATTTATGGCTCCCACAGACCTGTAACTTCTAATTCACTGACCAATTCACTATAGTATTAACTGGTACAGTAACGTTAGTAACCTAACCAATTCACTATAGTATTACTGGTACAGTAACCTGTAGGAGGGAGGGAAGGAAGTAAGGAAGGAGGGAGGGAAGGAAGGAAGGAGGGAGGGAAGGAAGTAAGGAAAGAGGGAGGGAGGGAAGGAAGGAAGGAGGAGGAGGGAGGGAGGGAGGGAGGGAGGGAGGGAGGGAGGGAGGGAGGGAGGGAGGGAGGGAAGGAAGGATGGAAGGAAGGAGGGAGGGAAGTAAGGAAGGAGGGAAGGAAGGAAGGAAGGAAGGAAGGAAGGAAGGAAGGAAGGATGGGTGAGGGTTGTACTGTTTTTCTGTTCTCATGTCTGAAAATCTGTAAATAAAGTACAAAAAACAGCAACGCAACAATAAAGAGTTTTCACAGCTGATAAAGGTTATCCATCAGCCTAGTTGAAGTGCCACAAGCAACACACAAATTAAACGTTACAAATTGGTTTATTTATGGACATTTTGCAGACAGAAACATAACATTTGATTGATACCATTTCAAATATCCGCCCAGACAGTGGAGTTTTGATCAACAAGAGTATAATAGGCGGTAGTGTTTCATCAACAACAGAAACAACAGGGTGTCTTCAGTCAGAAATATAACAAATAGAGGGAACAGCCTATTCTACCTGACCAGGACATCGTGTCTGTTCTACACAAAATATTTCTATCTGAAAGTTCCACAACGTTATCATACTGAACATGGCTGTAGGCCAGCTACTCTTCGACCGATGGCGGTGGGGGAGAGTTTGAGCTGGAAGTTCCGCTGTGGAATATACTTCCTGTTCCTGGTTGGGAGGGGTTTAGGAGGCCCGCCTTCTCGTTGCCATGGCAGTGGGAGATTTCCGACAGGATGGCCAACTGGAGGACAAGACCAGGCATGATAACGATCAGAGAGATGATGCATGGGGTTAGTGT
>NC_088216.1:5239662-5358698 GCF_036934945.1 Oncorhynchus masou masou | reverse complement strand
ATCATCAGGTAGCTGACCACCCATGTCTTATGGTCAGTACCGTGCTGCTATATATCATCAGGTAGCTGACCACCCATATCTTATGGTCAGTACCGTGCTGCCATATATCATCTGTCAGGTAGCTGACCACCCATGTCTTATGTAGTAGTACCGTGCTGCTATATATCATCAGGTAGCTGACCACCCATGTCTTATGGTCAGTACCGTGCTGCTATATCATCAGGTAGCTGACCACCCATGTCTTATGGTCAGTACCGTGCTGCTATATATCATCAGGTAGCTGACCACCCATGTCTTATGTAGTACGATGTACCGTGCTGCTATATATCATCAGGTAGCTGACCACCCATGTCTTATGGTCAGTACCGTGCTGCTATATCATCAGGTAGCTGACCACCCATGTCTTATGGTCATACCCGTAGTAGTACCGTGCTGCTATATATCATCCGGGTAGGACAGCTGACCACCCATGTCTTATGTAGTATATATCATCAGTACCGTGCTGCTATATCATCATCATCTGACCACCCCCCTATGTCTTATGTAGTAGTTACCTATATATCGCTGCTATATATCATCATCAGGTATCTGACCACCCATGTCTTGGGTCAGTACCGTGCTGCTATATCATCAGGTAGCTGACCACCCATGTCTTATGTAGTAGTACCGTGCTGCTATATATCATCAGGTAGCTGACCACCCATATCTTATGGTCAGTACCGTACTCGGGTAATGCTATATATCATCCGCCGTGCTGACCACCCATGTCTTATGTCAGTACCGTGCTGCTATATATCATCAGGTAGCTGACCACCCATGTCTTATGTTCAGTATCCGTGCTGCTATATATCATCAGGTAGCTGACCACCCATGTCTTATGTAGTACCGTGCTGCTATATATCATCAGGTAGCTGACCACCCATGTCTTATGGTCAGTACGTGCTGCCATATATCATCAGGTAGCTGACCACCCATGTCTTAGGTAGTAGTACCGTGCTGCTATATATCATCAGGTGCTGACCACCCATGTCTTATGGTTCAGTACCGTGCTGCTATATATCATCAGGTAGCTGACCACCCATGTCTTATGTAGTAGTACCGTGCTGCTATATATCATCGGGTAGCTGACCACCCATGTCTTATGGTCAGTACCGTGCTGCTATATATCATCAGGTAGCTGACCACCCATGTCTTATGTAGTAGTACCGTGCTGCTATATATCATCAGGTAGCTGACCACCCATGTCTTATGGTCAGTACCGTGCTGCTATATATCATCAGGTAGCTGACCACCCATGTCTTATGTAGTAGTACCGTGCTGCCACCCATATATCATCAGGTAGCTGACCACCCATGTCTTATGTCAGTACAGTGCTGCCATCAGGTAGCTGCTATATATCATCAGGTAGCTGACCACCCATGTCTTATGGTCAGTACCGTATATGCCATATATCTCGGGTATGACCACCCATGTCTTATGTAGTAGTACCGTGCTGCTATATCATCAGGTAGCTGACCACCCATGTCTTATGGTTAGTACCGTGCTGCTATATCATCAGGTAGCTGACCACCCATGTCTTATGTCTACCGTGCTGCTATATATCATCAGGTAGCTGACCACCCATGTCTTATGGTAGTACCGTGCTGCTATATATCATCAGGTAGCTGACCACCCATGTCTTATGGTCAGTACCGTAATATCATCCTGACCACCCATGTGTAGCAGTACTGCTATATATCATCAGGTAGCTGACCACCCATGTCTTATGGTCATACCGTGCTGCTATATATCATCAGGTAGCTGACCACCCATGTCTTATGGTCAGTACCGTGCTGCTATGGTCATATCCGTAGCTGACTATATATCATCAGGTAGCTGACCACCCATGTCTTATGGTCAGTATATATCATCCCCGTGCTGCTATATATCATCAGGTAGCTGACCACCCATGTCTTATGGTCAGTACCGTGCTGCTATATATCATCAGGTAGCTGACCACCCATGTCTTATGTAGTAGTACCGTGCTGCTATATATCATCAGGTAGCTGACCACCCATGTCTTATGGTCAGTACCGTACCGTGCTGCTATATATCATCAGGTAGCTGACCACCCATGTCTTATGTAGTAGTATTGGTGCTGCTATATATCATCAGGTAGCTGACCACCCATGTCTTATGGTCTGTGCTGCTATATATCATCAGGTAGCTGACCACCCATGTCTTATGTAGTAGTACCGTGCTGCTATATATCATCAGGTAGCTGACCACCCATGTCTTATGTAGTAGTACCGTGCTGCTATATATCATCAGGTAGCTGACCACCCATGTCTTATGTAGTAGTACCGTGCTGCTATATATCATCAGGTAGCTGACCGTGTCTTATGGTCAGTACCGTATATCATCAGGTAGCTGACCACCCATGTCTTATGTAGTCAGTACCGTGCTGCTATATATCATCAGGTAGCTGACCACCCATGTCTTATGGTCAGTACCGTATATATCATCGGGTAGCTGACCACCCATGTCTTATGGTAGTATCTGACCACCCATGTCTTATCATCGGGTAGCTGACCACCCATGTCTTATGGTCAGTACCGTGCTGCTATATATCATCAGGTAGCTGACCACCCATGTCTTATGTAGTAGTACCGTGCTGCTATATATCATCAGGTAGCTGACCACCCATGTCTTATGGTCAGTACCGTGCTGCTATATATCATCAGGTAGCTGACCACCCATGTCTTATGGTCAGTACCGTGCTGCTATATATCATCAGGTAGCTGACCACCCATGTCTTATGTAGTAGTACCGTGCTGCTATATATCATCAGGTAGCTGACCACCCATGTCTTATGGTCAGTACCGTGCTGCTATATATCATCAGGTAGCTGACCACCCATGTCTTATGTAGTAGTACCGTGCTGCTATATATCATCAGGTAGCTGACCACCCATGTCTTATGGTCAGTACCGTGCTGCTATATATCATCAGGTAGCTGACCACCCATGTCTTATGGTCAGTACCGTGCTGCTATATATCATCAGGTAGCTGACCACCCATGTCTTATGTAGTAGTACCGTGCTGCTATATATCATCAGGTAGCTGACCACCCATGTCTTATGGTCAGTACCGTGCTGCTATATATCATCAGGTAGCTGACCACCCATGTCTTATGTATGCTATATATCATCAGGTAGCTGACCACCCATGTCTTATGGTCAGTACCGTGCTGCTATATATCATCAGGTAGCTGACCACCCATGTCTTATGGTAGTACCGTGCTGCTATATATCATCAGGTAGCTGACCACCCATGTCTTATGGTCAGTACCGTGCTGCTATATATCATCAGGTAGCTGACCACCCATGTCTTATGTAGTAGTACCGTGCTGCTATATATCATCAGGTAGCTGACCACCCATGTCTTATGGTCAGTACCGTGCTGCTATATATCATCAGGTAGCTGACCACCCATGTCTTATGTAGTAGTACCGTGCTGCTATATATCATCAGGTAGCTGACCACCCATGTCTTATGGTCAGTACCGTGCTGCTATATCATCAGGTAGCTGACCACCCATGTCTTATGTAGTAGTACCGTGCTGCTATATATCATCAGGTAGCTGACCACCCATGTCTTATGTAGTAGTACCGTGCTGCTATATATCATCAGGTAGCTGACCACCCATGTCTTATGGTCAGTACCCGTGCTGCTATATATCATCAGGTAGCTGACCACCCATGTCTTATGTAGTAGTACCGTGCTGCTATATATCATCAGGTAGCTGACCACCCATGTCTTATGGTCAGTAGCTGACCGGCTGCTATATATCATCAGGTAGCTGACCACCCATGTCTTATGGTCAGTACCGTGCTGCTATATATCATCAGGTAGCTGACCACCCATGTCTTATGTAGTAGTACCGTGCTGCTATATATCATCAGGTAGCTGACCACCCATGTCTTATGGTCAGTACCGTGCTGCTATATATCATCAGTAGCTGACCACCCATGTCTTATGTAGTAGTACCGTGCTGCTATATATCATCAGGTAGCTGACCACCCATGTCTTATGGTCAGTACCGTGCTGCTATATATCATCAGGTAGCTGACCACCCATGTCTTATGGTAGTACCGTGCTGCTATATATCATCAGGTAGCTGACCACCCATGTCTTATGGTCAGTTATCATCAGGTAGCTGACCACCCATGTCTTATGTAGTAGTACCGTGCTGCTATATATCATCAGGTAGCTGACCACCCATGTCTTATGTAGTACCGTGCTGCTATATATCATCAGGTAGCTGACCACCCATGTCTTATGTAGTAGTACCGTGCTGCTATATATCATCGGGTAGCTGACCACCCATGTCTTATGGTCAGTACCGTGCTGCTATATATCATCAGGTAGCTGACCACCCATGTCTTATGTAGTAGTACCGTGCTGCTATATATCATCAGGTAGCTGACCACCCATGTCTTATGGTCAGTACCGTGCTGCTATATATCATCAGGTAGCTGACCACCCATGTCTTATGTAGTAGTACCGTGCTGCTATATATCATCGGGTAGCTGACCACCCATGTCTTATGGTCAGTACCGTGCTGCTATATATCATCAGGTAGCTGACCACCCATGTCTTATGTAGTAGTACCGTGCTGCTATATATCATCAGGTAGCTGACCACCCATGTCTTATGGTCAGTACCGTGCTGCTATATATCATCAGGTAGCTGACCACCCATGTCTTATGGTCAGTACCGTGCTGCTATATATCATCAGGTAGCTGACCACCCATGTCTTATGTAGTAGTACCGTGCTGCTATATATCATCAGGTAGCTGACCACCCATGTCTTATGGTCAGTACCGTGCTGCTATATATCATCAGGTAGCTGACCACCCATGTCTTATGGTCAGTACCGTGCTGCTATATATCATCAGGTAGCTGACCACCCATGTCTTATGGTCAGTACCGTGCCGGTGCTGACCACCCATGTCTTATATATCATATATCATCAGGTAGCTGACCACCCATGTCTTATGGTCAGTACCGTGCTGCTATATATCATCAGGTAGCTGACCACCCATGTCTTATGTAGTAGTACCGTGCTGCTATATATCATCAGGTAGCTGACCACCCATGTCTTATGGTCAGTACCGTGCTGCTATATATCATCAGGTAGCTGACCACCCATGTCTTATGTAGTAGTACCGTGCTGCTATATATCATCAGGTAGCTGACCACCCATGTCTTATGGTCAGTACCGTGCTGCTATATATCATCAGGTAGCTGACCACCCATGTCTTATGTAGTAGTACCGTGCTGCTATATATCATCAGGTAGCTGACCACCCATGTCTTATGGTCAGTACCGTGCTGCTATATATCATCAGGTCTGACCACCCATGTCTTATGTAGTAGTACCGTGATATATCATCAGGTAGCTGACCACCCATGTCTTATGTAGTCAGTACCGTGCTGCTATATATCATCAGGTAGCTGACCACCCATGTCTTATGTAGTAGTACCGTGCTGCTATATATCATCAGGTAGCTGACCACCCATGTCTTATGGTCAGTACCGTGCTGCTATATATCATCAGGTAGCTGACCACCCATGTCTTATGTAGTAGTACCGTGCTGCTATATATCATCAGGTAGCTGACCACCCATGTCTTATGGTCAGTACCGTGCTGCTATATATCATCAGGTAGCTGACCACCCATGTCTTATGTAGTAGTACCGTGCTGCTATATATCATCGGGTAGCTGACCACCCATGTCTTATGGTCAGTACCGTGCTGCTATATATCATCAGGTAGCTGACCACCCATGTCTTATGGTCAGTACCGTGCTGCTATATATCATCAGGTAGCTGACCACCCATGTCTTATGGTCAGTACCGTGCTGCTATATATCATCAGGTAGCTGACCACCCATGTCTTATGGTCAGTACCGTGCTGCTATATATCATCAGGTAGCTGACCACCCATGTCTTATGTAGTAGGACCGTGCTGACTATATATCATCTGGTAGCTGACCACCCATGTCTTATGGTCAGTACCGTGCTGCTATATATCATCAGGTAGCTGACCACCCATGTCTTATGGTCAGTACCGTGCTGCTATATATCATCAGGTAGCTGACCACCCATGTCTTATGGTCAGTACCGTGCTGCTATATATCATCAGGTAGCTGACCACCCATGTCTTATGTAGTAGTACCGTGCTGCTATATATCATCAGGTAGCTGACCACCCATGTCTTATGGTCAGTACCGTGCTGCTATATATCATCAGGTAGCTGACCACCCATGTCTTATGTAGTAGTACCGTGCTGCTATATATCATCAGGTAGCTGACCACCCATGTCTTATGGTCAGTACCGTGCATCAGGTAGCTGACCACCCATGTCTTATGTAGTAGTACCGTGCTGCTATATATCATCAGGTAGCTGACCACCCATGTCTTATGGTCAGTACCGTGCTGCTATATATCATCAGGTAGCTGACCACCCATGTCTTATGTAGTAGTACCGTGCTGCTATATATCATCAGGTAGCTGACCACCCATGTCTTATGTTCAGTACCGTGCTGCTATATATCATCAGGTAGCTGACCACCCATGTCTTATGTAGTAGTACCGTGCTGCTATATATCATCGGGTAGCTGACCACCCATGTCTTATGGTCAGTACCGTGCTGCTATATATCATCAGGTAGCCACCCATGTCTTATGTAGTAGTACCGTGCTGATATATCATCAGGTAGCTGACCACCCATGTCTTATGGTCAGTACCGTGCTGCTATATATCATCAGGTAGCTGACCACCCATGTCTTATGTAGTAGTACCGTGCTGCTATATATCATCAGGTAGCTGACCACCCATGTCTTATGGTCAGTACCGTGCTGCTATATATCATCAGGTAGCTGACCACCCATGTCTTATGTAGTAGTACCGTGCTGCTATATATCATCAGGTAGCTGACCACCCATGTCTTATGGTCAGTACCGTGCTGCTATATATCATCAGGTAGCTGACCACCCATGTCTTATGGTCAGTACCGTGCTGCTATATATCATCAGGTAGCTGACCACCCATGTCTTATGTAGTAGTACCGTGCTGCTATATATCATCAGGTAGCTGACCACCCATGTCTTATGGTTAGTACCGTGCTGCTATATATCATCAGGTAGCTGACCACCCATGTCTTATGTAGTAGTACCGTGCTGCTATATATCATCAGGTAGCTGACCACCCATGTCTTATGGTCAGTACCGTGCTGCTATATATCATCAGGTAGCTGACCACCCATGTCTTATGGTCAGTACCGTGCTGCTATATATCATCAGGTAGCTGACCACCCATGTCTTATGTCTTATATATCATCAGGTAGCTGACCACCCATGTCTTATGGTCAGTACCGTGCTGCTATATATCATCAGGTAGCTGACCACCCATGTCTTATGTAGTAGTACCGTGCTGCTATATATCATCAGGTAGCTGACCACCCATGTCTTATGGTCAGTACCGTGCTGCTATATATCATCAGGTAGCTGACCACCCATGTCTTATGTAGTAGTACCGTGCTGCTATATATCATCAGGTAGCTGACCACCCATGTCTTATGGTCAGTACCGTGCTGCTATATATCATCAGGTAGCTGACCACCCATGTCTTATGTAGTAGTACCGTGCTGCTATATATCATCAGGTAGCTGACCACCCATGTCTTATGGTCAGTACCGTGCTGCTATATATCATCAGGTAGCTGACCACCCATGTCTTATGTAGTAGTACCGTGCTGCTATATATCATCAGGTAGCTGACCACCCATGTCTTATGTAGTAGTACCGTGCTGCTATATATCATCAGGTAGCTGACCACCCATGTCTTATGGTCAGTACCGTGCTGCTATATATCATCAGGTAGCTGACCACCCATGTCTTATGTAGTAGTACCGTGCTGCTATATATCATCAGGTAGCTGACCACCCATGTCTTATGGTCAGTACCGTGCTGCTATATATCATCAGGTAGCTGACCACCCATGTCTTATGTAGTAGTACCGTGCTGCTATATATCATCGGGTAGCTGACCACCCATGTCTTATGGTCAGTACCGTGCTGCTATATATCATCAGGTAGCTGACCACCCATGTCTTATGCTATATATCATCAGGTAGCTGACCACCCATGTCTTATGGTCAGTACCGTGCTGCTATATATCATCAGGTAGCTGACCACCCATGTCTTATGGTCAGTACCGTGCTGCTATATATCATCAGGTAGCTGACCACCCATGTCTTATGTAGTAGTACCGTGCTGCTATATATCATCAGGTAGCTGACCACCCATGTCTTATGGTCAGTACCGTGCTGCTATATATCATCAGGTAGCTGACCACCCATGTCTTATGTAGTAGTACCGTGCTGCTATATATCATCAGGTAGCTGACCGTCCCACCCACCACCCATGTCTTATGGTCAGTACCGTGCTGCTATATATCATCAGGTAGCTGACCACCCATGTCTTATGGTCAGTACCGTGCTGCTATATATCATCAGGTAGCTGACCACCCATGTCTTATGTACCGTAGGTACCGTGCTTATGCTATATATCATCAGGTAGCTGACCACCCATGTCTTATGGTCAGTACCGTGCTGCTATATATCATCAGGTAGCTGACCACCCATGTCTTATGTAGTAGTACCGTGCTGCTATATATCATCAGGTAGCTGACCACCCATGTCTTATGGTCAGTACCGTGCTGCTATATATCATCAGGTAGCTGACCACCCATGTCTTATGTAGTAGTACCGTGCTGCTATATATCATCAGGTAGCTGACCACCCATGTCTTATGGTCAGTACCGTGCTGCTATATATCATCAGGTAGCTGACCACCCATGTCTTATGGTCAGTACCGTGCTGCTATATATCATCAGGTAGCTGACCACCCATGTCTTATGTAGTCAGTACCGTGCTGCTATATATCATCAGGTGCTGACCACCCATGTCTTATGGTCAGTACCGTGCTGCTATATATCATCAGGTAGCTGACCACCCATGTCTTATGGTCAGTACCGTGCTGCTATATATCATCAGGTAGCTGACCACCCATGTCTTATGGTCAGTACCGTGCTGCTATATATCATCAGGTAGCTGACCACCCATGTCTTATGTAGTAGTACCGTGCTGCTATATATCATCAGGTAGCTGACCACCCATGTCTTATGGTCAGTACCGTGCTGCTATATATCATCAGGTAGCTGACCACCCATGTCTTATGGTCAGTAGTATCCTGACCACCCATGTCTTATATATCATCATCAGGTAGCTGACCACCCATGTCTTATGGTCAGTACCGTGCTGCTATATATCATCAGGTAGCTGACCACCCATGTCTTATGTAGTAGTACCGTGCTGCTATATATCATCAGGTAGCTGACCACCCATGTCTTATGTTCAGTACCGTGCTGCTATATATCATCAGGTAGCTGACCACCCATGTCTTATGTAGTAGTACCGTGCTGCTATATATCATCAGGTAGCTGACCACCCATGTCTTATGGTCAGTACCGTGCTGCTATATATCATCAGGTAGCTGACCACCCATGTCTTATGTAGTAGTACCGTGCTGCTATATATCATCAGGTAGCTGACCACCCATGTCTTATGGTCAGTACCGTGCTGCTATATATCATCAGGTAGCTGACCACCCATGTCTTATGTAGTAGTACCGTGCTGCTATATATCATCAGGTAGCTGACCACCCATGTCTTATGGTCAGTACCGTGCTGCTATATATCATCAGGTAGCTGACCACCCATGTCTTATGTAGTAGTACCGTGCTGCTATATATCATCAGGTAGCTGACCACCCATTCTTATGGTCAGTACCGTGCTGCTATATATCATCAGGTAGCTGACCACCCATGTCTTATGGTCAGTACCGTGCTGCTATATATCATCAGGTAGCTGACCACCCATGTCTTATGTAGTAGTACCGTGCTGCTATATATCATCAGGTAGCTGACCACCCATGTCTTATGGTTAGTACCGTGCTGCTATATATCATCAGGTAGCTGACCACCCATGTCTTATGTAGTAGTACCGTGCTGCTATATATCATCAGGTAGCTGACCACCCATGTCTTATGGTAGTAGTACCGTGCTGCTATATATCATCAGGTAGCTGACCACCCATGTCTTAGGTAGTAGTACCGTGCTGCTATATATCATCAGGTAGCTGACCACCCATGTCTTATGGTCAGTACCGTGCTGCTATATATCATCAGGTAGCTGACCACCCATGTCTTAGGTAGTAGTACCGTGCTGCTATATATCATCAGGTAGCTGACCACCCATGTCTTATGGTCAGTACCGTGCTGCTATATATCATCAGGTAGCTGACCACCCATGTCTTATGGTCAGTACCGTGCTGCTATATATCATCAGGTAGCTGACCACCCATGTCTTATGTAGTAGTACCGTGCTGCTATATATCATCAGGTAGCTGACCACCCATGTCTTATGGTCAGTACCGTGCTGCTATATATCATCAGGTAGCTGACCACCCATGTCTTATGGTCAGTACCGTGCTGCTATATATCATCAGGTAGCTGACCACCCATGTCTTATGGTCAGTACCGTGCTGCTATATATCATCAGGTAGCTGACCACCCATGTCTTATGTAGTAGTACCGTGCTGCTATATATCATCAGGTAGTGACCACCCATGTCTTATGGTCAGTACCGTGCTGCTATATATCATCAGGTAGCTGACCACCCATGTCTTATGTAGTAGTACCGTGCTGCTATATATCATCAGGTAGCTGACCACCCATGTCTTATGGTCAGTACCGTGCTGCTATATATCATCAGGTAGCTGACCACCCATGTCTTATGTAGTATGCTGCTATATATCATCAGTAGCTGACCACCCATGTCTTATGGTCAGTACCGTGCTGCTATATATCATCAGGTAGCTGACCACCCATGTCTTATGGTAGTAGTACCGTGCTGCTATATATCATCAGGTAGCTGACCACCCATGTCTTATGGTAGTACCGTGCTGCTATATATCATCAGGTAGCTGACCACCCATGTCTTATGGTAGTAGTACCGTGCTGCTATATATCATCAGGTAGCTGACCACCCATGTCTTATAGTACCGTCATATATCATCAGGTAGCTGACCACCCATGTCTTATGGTCAGTACCGTGCTGCTATATATCATCAGGTAGCTGACCACCCATGTCTTATGTAGTAGTACCGTGCTGCTATATATCATCAGGTAGCTGACCACCCATGTCTTATGGTCAGTACCGTGCTGCTATATATCATCAGGTAGCTGACCACCCATGTCTTATGTAGTAGTACCGTGCTGCTATATATCATCAGGTAGCTGACCACCCATGTCTTATGGTCAGTACCGTGCTGCTATATATCATCAGGTAGCTGACCACCCATGTCTTATGTAGTAGTACCGTGCTGCTATATATCATCAGGTAGCTGACCACCCATGTCTTATGGTCAGTACCGTGCTGCTATATATCATCAGGTAGCTGACCACCCATGTCTTATGTAGTAGTACCGTGCTGCTATATATCATCAGGTAGCTGACCACCCATGTCTTATGTAGTAGTACCGTGCTGCTATATATCATCAGGTAGCTGACCACCCATGTCTTATGTAGTAGTACCGTGCTGCTATATATCATCGGGTAGCTGACCACCCATGTCTTATGGTCAGTACCGTGCTGCTATATATCATCAGGTAGCTGACCACCCATGTCTTATGTAGTAGTACCGTGCTGCTATATATCATCAGGTAGCTGACCACCCATGTCTTATGGTCAGTACCGTGCTGCTATATATCATCGGGTAGCTGACCACCCATGTCTTATGTAGTAGTACCGTGCTGCTATATCATCGGGTAGCTGACCACCCATGTCTTATGGTCAGTACCGTGCTGCTATATATCATCAGGTAGCTGACCACCCATGTCTTATGGTCAGTACCGTGCTGCTATATATCATCAGGTAGCTGACCACCCATGTCTTATGGTCAGTACCGTGCTGCTATATATCATCAGGTAGCTGACCACCCATGTCTTATGGTCAGTACCGTGCTGCTATATATCATCAGGTAGCTGACCACCCATGTCTTATGTAGTAGTACCGTGCTGCTATATATCATCGGGTAGCTGACCACCCATGTCTTATGGTTAGTACCGTGCTGCTATATATCATCATCTGACCACCCATGTCTTATGGTAGCTGACCACCCATGTCTTATGTAGTAGTACCGTGCTGCTATATATCATCAGGTAGCTGACCACCCATGTCTTATGGTAGTAGTACCGTGCTGCTATATATCATCAGGTAGCTGACCACCCATGTCTTATGTAGTAGTACCGTGCTGCTATATATCATCAGGTAGCTGACCACCCATGTCTTATGGTCAGTACCGTGCTGCTATATATCATCAGGTAGCTGACCACCCATGTCTTATGGTCAGTACCGTGCTGCTATATATCATCAGGTAGCTGACCACCCATGTCTTATGTAGTAGTACCGTGCTGCTATATATCATCAGGTAGCTGACCACCCATGTCTTATGGTCAGTACCGTGCTGCTATATATCATCAGGTAGCTGACCACCCATGTCTTATGGTCAGTACCGTGCTGCTATATATCATCAGGTAGCTGACCACCCATGTCTTATGTAGTAGTACCGTGCTGCTATATATCATCAGGTAGCTGACCACCCATGTCTTATGGTCAGTACCGTGCTGCTATATATCATCAGGTAGCTGACCACCCATGTCTTATGTAGTAGTACCGTGCTGCTATATTCATCATCAGGTAGCTGACCACCCATGTCTTATGGTCAGTACCGTGCTGCTATATATCATCAGGTAGCTGACCACCCATGTCTTATGTAGTAGTACCGTGCTGCTATATATCATCAGGTAGCTGACCACCCATGTCTTATGTAGTAGTACCGTGCTGCTATATATCATCAGGTAGCTGACCACCCATGTCTTATGGTAGTACCGTGCTGCTATATATCATCAGGTAGCTGACCACCCATGTCTTATGGTCAGTACATATATCAGGTAGCTGACCACCCATGTCTTATGTAGTAGTACCGTGCTGCTATATATCATCAGGTAGCTGACCACCCATGTCTTATGGTCAGTACCGTGCTGCTATATATCATCAGGTAGCTGACCACCCATGTCTTATGTAGTAGTACCGTGCTGCTATATATCATCAGGTAGCTGACCACCCATGTCTTATGTAGTAGTACCGTGCTGCTATATATCATCAGGTAGCTGACCACCCATGTCTTATGGTAGTACCGTGCTGCTATATATCATCAGGTAGCTGACCACCCATGTCTTATGTAGTAGTACCGTGCTGCTATATATCATCAGGTAGCTGACCACCCATGTCTTATGTAGTAGTACCGTGCTGCTATATATCATCAGGTAGCTGACCACCCATGTCTTATGGTCAGTACCGTGCTGCTATATATCATCAGGTAGCTGACCACCCATGTCTTATGGTAGTAGTACCGTGCTGCTATATATCATCAGGTAGCTGACCACCCATGTCTTATGTAGTAGTACCGTGCTGCTATATATCATCAGGTAGCTGACCACCCATGTCTTATGTAGTAGTATATATATCATCAGGTAGCTGACCACCCATGTCTTATGGTCAGTACCGTGCTGCTATATATCATCAGGTAGCTGACCACCCATGTCTTATGTAGTAGTACCGTGCTGCTATATATCATCAGGTAGCTGACCACCCATGTCTTATGTAGTAGTACCGTGCTGCTATATATCATCAGGTAGCTGACCACCCATGTCTTATGGTAGTACCGTGCTGCTATATATCATCAGGTAGCTGACCACCCATGTCTTATGTAGTAGTACCGTGCTGCTATATATCATCAGGTAGCTGACCACCCATGTCTTATGGTCTACCGTATATCATCAGGTAGCTGACCACCCATGTCTTATGTAGTCAGTACCGTGCTGCTATATATCATCAGGTAGCTGACCACCCATGTCTTATGTAGTAGTACCGTGCTGCTATATATCATCAGGTAGCTGACCACCCATGTCTTATGGTCAGTACCGTGCTGCTATATATCATCAGGTAGCTGACCACCCATGTCTTATGGTCAGTACCGTGCTGCTATATATCATCAGGTAGCTGACCACCCATGTCTTATGGTCAGTACCGTGCTGCTATATATCATCAGGTAGCTGACCACCCATGTCTTATGTAGTAGTAGTACCGTGCTGCTATATATCATCAGGTAGCTGACCACCCATGTCTTATGGTCAGTACCGTGCTGCTATATATCATCAGGTAGCTGACCACCCATGTCTTATGGTCAGTACCGTGCTGCTATATATCATCAGGTAGCTGACCACCCATGTCTTATGTAGTAGTACCGTGCTGCTATATATCATCAGGTAGCTGACCACCCATGTCTTATGGTCAGTACCGTGCTGCTATATATCATCAGGTAGCTGACCACCCATGTCTTATGTAGTAGTACCGTGCTGCTATATATCATCAGGTAGCTGACCACCCATGTCTTATGGTCAGTACCGTGCTGCTATATATCATCAGGTAGCTGACCACCCATGTCTTATGGTCAGTACCGTGCTGCTATATATCATCAGGTAGCTGACCACCCATGTCTTATGCTACCGTATATATCATCAGGTAGCTGACCACCCATGTCTTATGGTCAGTACCGTGCTGCTATATATCATCAGGTAGCTGACCACCCATGTCTTATGTAGTAGTACCGTGCTGCTATATATCATCAGGTAGCTGACCACCCATGTCTTATGGTCAGTACCGTGCTGCTATATATCATCAGGTAGCTGACCACCCATGTCTTATGGTCTTGCTGCTATATATCATCGGGTAGCTGACCACCCATGTCTTATGGTCAGTACCGTGCTGCTATATATCATCAGGTAGCTGACCACCCATGTCTTATGTAGTAGTACCGTGCTGCTATATATCATCAGGTAGCTGACCACCCATGTCTTATGGTCAGTACCGTGCTGCTATATATCATCAGGTAGCTGACCACCCATGTCTTATGGTCAGTACCGTGCTGCTATATATCATCAGGTAGCTGACCACCCATGTCTTATGTAGTAGTACCGTGCTGCTATATATCATCAGGTAGCTGACCACCCATGTCTTATGGTCAGTACCGTGCTGCTATATATCATCAGGTAGCTGACCACCCATGTCTTATGTAGTAGTACCGTGCTGCTATATATCATCAGGTAGCTGACCACCCATGTCTTATGGTCAGTACCGTGCTGCTATATATCATCAGGTAGCTGACCACCCATGTCTTATGTAGTAGTACCGTGCTATATATCATCAGGTAGCTGACCACCCATGTCTTATGTAGTAGTACCGTGCTGCTATATATCATCAGGTAGCTGACCACCCATGTCTTATGTAGTCAGTACCGTGCTGCTATATATCATCAGGTAGCTGACCACCCATGTCTTATGGTCAGTACCGTGCTGCTATATATCATCAGGTAGCTGACCACCCATGTCTTATGTAGTAGTACCGTGCTGCTATATATCATCAGGTAGCTGACCACCCATGTCTTATGTAGTAGTACCGTGCTGCTATATATCATCAGGTAGCTGACCACCCATGTCTTATGTAGTAGTACCGTGCTGCTATATATCATCAGGTAGCTGACCACCCATGTCTTATGTAGTAGTACCGTGCTGCTATATATCATCAGGTAGCTGACCACCCATGTCTTATGGTCAGTACCGTGCTGCTATATATCATCAGGTAGCTGACCACCCATGTCTTATGTAGTAGTACCGTGCTGCTATATATCATCAGGTAGCTGACCACCCATGTCTTATGTAGTAGTACCGTGCTGCTATATATCATCAGGTAGCTGACCACCCATGTCTTATGTAGTAGTACCGTGCTGCTATATATCATCAGGTAGCTGACCACCCATGTCTTATGTAGTAGTACTGCTGCTATATATCATCAGGTAGCTGACCACCCATGTCTTATGTAGTAGTACCGTGCTGCTATATATCATCAGGTAGCTGACCACCCATGTCTTATGTAGTAGTACCGTGCTGCTATATATCATCAGGTAGCTGACCACCCATGTCTTATGTAGTAGTACCGTGCTGCTATATATCATCAGGTAGCTGACCACCCATGTCTTATGGTCAGTACCGTGCTGCTATATATCATCAGGTAGCTGACCACCCATGTCTTATGTAGTAGTACCGTGCTGCTATATATCATCAGGTAGCTGACCACCCATGTCTTATGTAGTAGTACCGTGCTGCTATATATCATCAGGTAGCTGACCACCCATGTCTTATGGTCAGTACCGTGCTGCTATATATCATCAGGTAGCTGACCACCCATGTCTTATGTAGTAGTACCGTGCTGCTATATATCATCAGGTAGCTGACCACCCATGTCTTATGTAGTAGTACCGTGCTGCTATATATCATCAGGTAGCTGACCACCCATGTCTTATGTAGTAGTACCGTGCTGCTATATATCATCAGGTAGCTGACCACCCATGTCTTATGTAGTAGTATGCTGCTATATATCATCAGGTAGCTGACCACCCATGTCTTATGTAGTAGTACCGTGCTGCTATATATCATCAGGTAGCTGACCACCCATGTCTTATGGTCAGTACCGTGCTGCTATATATCATCAGGTAGCTGACCACCCATGTCTTATGTAGTAGTACCGTGCTGCTATATATCATCAGGTAGCTGACCACCCATGTCTTATGGTCAGTACCGTGCTGCTATATATCATCAGGTAGCTGACCACCCATGTCTTATGTAGTAGTACCGTGCTGCTATATATCATCAGGTAGCTGACCACCCATGTCTTATGGTCAGTACCGTGCTGCTATATATCATCAGGTAGCTGACCACCCATGTCTTATGGTCAGTACCGTGCTGCTATATATCATCAGGTAGCTGACCACCCATGTCTTATGTAGTAGTACCGTGCTGCTATATATCATCAGGTAGCTGACCACCCATGTCTTATGGTTACCGTGCTGCTATATATCATCAGGTAGCTGACCACCCATGTCTTATGTAGTAGTACCGTGCTGCTATATATCATCAGGTAGCTGACCACCCATGTCTTATGTAGTAGTACCGTGCTGCTATATATCATCAGGTAGCTGACCACCCATGTCTTATGTAGTAGTACCGTGCTGCTATATATCATCAGGTAGCTGACCACCCATGTCTTATGTAGTAGTACCGTGCTGCTATATATCATCAGGTAGCTGACCACCCATGTCTTATGGTCAGTACCGTGCTGCTATATATCATCAGGTAGCTGACCACCCATGTCTTATGTAGTAGTACCGTGCTGCTATATATCATCAGGTAGCTGACCACCCATGTCTTATGGTCAGTACCGTGCTGCTATATATCATCAGGTAGCTGACCACCCATGTCTTATGTAGTAGTACCGTGCTGCTATATATCATCAGGTAGCTGACCACCCATGTCTTATGTAGTCAGTACCGTGCTGCTATATATCATCAGGTAGCTGACCACCCATGTCTTATGTAGTAGTACCGTGCTGCTATATATCATCAGGTAGCTGACCACCCATGTCTTATGTAGTAGTACCGTGCTGCTATATATCATCAGGTAGCTGACCACCCATGTCTTATGTAGTAGTACCGTGCTGCTATATATCATCAGGTAGCTGACCACCCATGTCTTATGTAGTAGTACCGTGCTGCTATATATCATCAGGTAGCTGACCACCCATGTCTTATGTAGTAGTACCGTGCTGCTATATATCATCAGGTAGCTGACCACCCATGTCTTATGTAGTAGTACCGTGCTGCTATATATCATCAGGTAGCTGACCACCCATGTCTTATAGTCAGTACCGTGCTGCTATATATCATCAGGTAGCTGACCACCCATGTCTTATGTAGTAGTACCGTGCTGCTATATATCATCAGTAGCTGACCACCCATGTCTTATGTAGTAGTACCGTGCTGCTATATATCATCAGGTAGCTGACCACCCATGTCTTATGTAGTAGTACCGTGCTGCTATATATCATCAGGTAGCTGACCACCCATGTCTTATGTAGTAGTACCGTGCTGCTATATATCATCAGGTAGCTGACCACCCATGTCTTATAGTAGTACCGTGCTGCTATATCATCAGGTAGACATGTCTTATGGTCAGTACCGTGCTGCTATATATCATCAGGTAGCTGACCACCCATGTCTTATGTATAGTACCGTGCTGCTATATATCATCAGGTAGCTGACCACCCATGTCTTATGGTAGTAGTACCGTGCTGCTATATATCATCAGGTAGCTGACCACCCATGTCTTATGGTCAGTACCGTGCTGCTATATATCATCAGGTAGCTGACCACCCATGTCTTATGTAGTAGTACCGTGCCCACCCATGTGTTATGGTCAGTACCGTGCTGCTATATATCATCAGGTAGCTGACCACCCATGTCTTATGTAGTAGTACCGTGCTGCTATATATCATCAGGTAGCTGACCACCCATGTCTTATGTAGTAGTACCGTGCTGCTATATCATCAGGTAGCTGACCACCCATGTCTTATGTAGTAGTACCGTGCTGCTATATATCATCAGGTAGCTGACCACCCATGTCTTATGTAGTAGTACCGTGCTGCTATATATCATCAGGTAGCTGACCACCCATGTCTTATGGTAGTAGTACCGTGCTGCTATATATCATCAGGTAGCTGACCACCCATGTCTTATGTAGTAGTACCGTGCTGCTATATATCATCAGGTAGCTGACCACCCATGTCTTATGTAGTAGTACCGTGCTGCTATATATCATCAGGTAGCTGACCACCCATGTCTTATGTAGTAGTACCGTGCTGCTATATATCATCAGGTAGCTGACCACCCATGTCTTATGGTCAGTACCGTGCTGCTATATATCATCAGGTAGCTGACCACCCATGTCTTATGTAGTAGTACCGTGCTGCTATATATCATCAGGTAGCTGACCACCCATGTCTTATGGTCAGTACCGTGCTGCTATATATCATCAGGTAGCTGACCACCCATGTCTTATGTAGTAGTACCGTGCTGCTATATATCATCAGGTAGCTGACCACCCATGTCTTATGGTCAGTACCGTGCTGCTATATATCATCAGGTAGCTGACCACCCATGTCTTATGTAGTCAGTACCGTGCTGCTATATATCATCAGGTAGCTGACCATCCATGTCTTATGTAGTAGTACCGTGCTGCTATATATCATCAGGTAGCTGACCACCCATGTCTTATGTAGTAGTACCGTGCTGCTATATATCATCAGGTAGCTGACCACCCATGTCTTATGTAGTAGTACCGTGCTGCTATATATCATCAGGTAGCTGACCACCCATGTCTTATGTAGTAGTACCGTGCTGCTATATATCATCAGGTAGCTGACCACCCATGTCTTATGTAGTAGTACCGTGCTGCTATATATCATCAGGTAGCTGACCACCCATGTCTTATGTAGTAGTACCGTGCTGCTATATATCATCAGGTAGCTGACCACCCATGTCTTATGTAGTAGTACCGTGCTGCTATATATCATCAGGTAGCTGACCACCCATGTCTTATGTAGTAGTACCGTGCTGCTATATATCATCAGGTAGCTGACCACCCATGTCTTATGTAGTAGTACCGTGCTGCTATATATCATCAGGTAGCTGACCACCCATGTCTTATGGTCAGTACCGTGCTGCTATATATCATCAGGTAGCTGACCACCCATGTCTTATGTAGTAGTACCGTGCTGCTATATATCATCAGGTAGCTGACCACCCATGTCTTATGGTCAGTACCGTGCTGCTATATATCATCAGGTAGCTGACCACCCATGTCTTATGTAGTAGTACCGTGCTGCTATATATCATCAGGTAGCTGACCACCCATGTCTTATGTAGTAGTACCGTGCTGCTATATATCATCAGGTAGCTGACCACCCATGTCTTATGTAGTAGTACCGTGCTGCTATATATCATCAGGTAGCTGACCACCCATGTCTTATGTAGTAGTACCGTGCTGCTATATATCATCAGGTAGCTGACCACCCATGTCTTATGTAGTAGTACCGTGCTGCTATATATCATCAGGTAGCTGACCACCCATGTCTTATGTAGTAGTACCGTGCTGCTATATATCATCAGGTAGCTGACCACCCATGTCTTATGGTCAGTACCGTGCTGCTATATATCATCAGGTAGCTGACCACCCATGTCTTAGGTAGTAGTACCGTGCTGCTATATATCATCAGGTAGCTGACCACCCATGTCTTATGGTCAGTACCGTGCTGCTATATATCATCAGGTAGCTGACCACCCATGTCTTATGTAGTAGTACCGTGCTGCTATATATCATCAGGTAGCTGACCACCCATGTCTTATGGTCAGTACCGTGCTGCTATATATCATCAGGTAGCTGACCACCCATGTCTTATGTAGTAGTACCGTGCTGCTATATATCATCAGGTAGCTGACCACCCATGTCTTATGGTCAGTAGTACCGTGCTGCTATATATCATCAGGTAGCTGACCACCCATGTCTTATGGTCAGTACCGTGCTGCTATATATCATCAGGTAGCTGACCACCCATGTCTTATGTAGTAGTACCGTGCTGCTGCTATATATCATCAGGTAGCTGACCACCCATGTCTTATGGTTAGTACCGTGCTGCTATATATCATCAGGTAGCTGACCACCCATGTCTTATGTAGTAGTACCGTGCTGCTATATATCATCAGGTAGCTGACCACCCATGTCTTATGGTAGTAGTACCGTGCTGCTATATATCATCAGGTAGCTGACCACCCATGTCTTATGGTAGTAGTACCGTGCTGCTATATATCATCAGGTAGCTGACCACCCATGTCTTATGTAGTAGTACCGTGCTGCTATATATCATCAGGTAGCTGACCACCCATGTCTTATGGTCAGTACCGTGCTGCTATATATCATCAGGTAGCTGACCACCCATGTCTTATGGTCAGTACCGTGCTGCTATATATCATCAGGTAGCTGACCACCCATGTCTTATGGTCAGTACCGTGCTGCTATATATCATCAGGTAGCTGACCACCCATGTCTTATGTAGTAGTACCGTGCTGCTATATATCATCAGGTAGCTGACCACCCATGTCTTATGTAGTAGTACCGTGCTGCTATATATCATCAGGTAGCTGACCACCCATGTCTTATGTAGTAGTACCGTGCTGCTATATATCATCAGGTAGCTGACCACCCATGTCTTATGGTAGTAGTTACCGTGCTGCTATATATCATCAGGTAGCTGACCACCCATGTCTTATGTAGTAGTACCGTGCTGCTATATCATCAGGTAGCTGACCACCCATGTCTTATAGTAGTACCGTGCTGCTATATATCATCAGGTAGCTGACCACCCATGTCTTATGTAGTAGTACCGTGCTGCTATATATCATCAGGTAGCTGACCACCCATGTCTTATGTAGTAGTACCGTGCTGCTATATATCATCAGGTAGCTGACCACCCATGTCTTATGTAGTAGTACCGTGCTGCTATATATCATCAGGTAGCTGACCACCCATGTCTTATGGTAGTAGTACCGTGCTGCTATATATCATCAGGTAGCTGACCACCCATGTCTTATGTAGTAGTACCGTGCTGCTATATATCATCAGGTAGCTGACCACCCATGTCTTATGGTAGTAGTACCGTGCTGCTATATATCATCAGGTAGCTGACCACCCATGTCTTATGTAGTAGTACCGTGCTGCTATATATCATCAGGTAGCTGACCACCCATGTCTTATGGTAGTAGTACCGGTAGCTGACATGTCTTATGGTCAGTACCGTGCTGCTATATATCATCAGGTAGCTGACCACCCATGTCTTATGTAGTAGTACCGTGCTGCTATATATCATCAGGTAGCTGACCACCCATGTCTTATGTAGTAGTACCGTGCTGCTATATATCATCAGGTAGCTGACCACCCATGTCTTATGGTCAGTACCGTGCTGCTATATATCATCAGGTAGCTGACCACCCATGTCTTATGTCTTATGCTGCTATATATCATCAGGTAGCTGACCACCCATGTCTTATGTAGTAGTACCGTGCTGCTATATATCATCAGGTAGCTGACCACCCATGTCTTATGGTCAGTACCGTGCTGCTATATATCATCAGGTAGCTGACCACCCATGTCTTATGTAGTAGTACCGTGCTGCTATATATCATCAGGTAGCTGACCACCCATGTCTTATGTAGTAGTACCGTCTTATGCTGCTATATATCATCAGGTAGCTGACCACCCATGTCTTATGTAGTAGTACCGTGCTGCTATATATCATCAGGTAGCTGACCACCCATGTCTTATGTAGTAGTACCGTGCTGCTATATATCATCAGGTAGCTGACCACCCATGTCTTATGGTAGTAGTACCGTGCTGCTATATATCATCAGGTAGCTGACCACCCATGTCTTATGTAGTAGTACCGTGCTGCTATATATCATCAGGTAGCTGACCACCCATGTCTTATGGTAGTAGTACCGTGCTGCTATATATCATCAGGTAGCTGACCACCCATGTCTTATGGTCAGTACCGTGCTGACCACCCATGTCTATATATCATCAGGTAGCTGACCACCCATGTCTTATGTAGTAGTACCGTGCTGCTATATATCATCAGGTAGCTGACCACCCATGTCTTATGTAGTAGTACCGTGCTGCTATATATCATCAGGTAGCTGACCACCCATGTCTTATGTAGTAGTACCGTGCTGCTATATATCATCAGGTAGCTGACCACCCATGTCTTATGTAGTAGTACCGTGCTGCTATATATCATCAGGTAGCTGACCACCCATGTCTTATGTAGTAGTACCGTGCTGCTATATATCATCAGGGTAGCTGACCACCCATGTCTTATGTAGTAGTACCGTGCTGCTATATATCATCAGGTAGCTGACCACCCATGTCTTATGTAGTAGTACCGTGCTGCTATATATCATCAGGTAGCTGACCACCCATGTCTTAGGTAGTAGTACCGTGCTGCTATATATCATCAGGTAGCTGACCACCCATGTCTTATGGTAGTAGTACCGTGCTGCTATATATCATCAGGTAGCTGACCACCCATGTCTTATGTAGTAGTACCGTGCTGCTATATATCATCAGGTAGCTGACCACCCATGTCTTATGTCTACCGTGCTGCTATATATCATCAGGTAGCTGACCACCCATGTCTTATGTAGTAGTACCGTGCTGCTATATATCATCAGGTAGCTGACCACCCATGTCTTAGGTAGTAGTACCGTGCTGCTATATATCATCAGGTAGACATGTGTTATGGTCAGTACCGTGCTGCTATATATCATCAGGTAGCTGACCACCCATGTCTTATGTAGTAGTACCGTGCTGCTATATATCATCAGGTAGCTGACCACCCATGTCTTAGGTAGTAGTACCGTGCTGCTATATATCATCAGGTAGCTGACCACCCATGTCTTATGTAGTAGTACCGTGCTGCTATATATCATCAGGTAGCTGACCACCCATGTCTTATGTAGTAGTACCGTGCTGCTATATATCATCAGGTAGCTGACCACCCATGTCTTATGTAGTAGTACCGTGCTGCTATATATCATCAGGTAGCTGACCACCCATGTCTTATGTAGTAGTACCGTGCTGCTATATATCATCAGGTAGCTGACCACCCATGTCTTATGTAGTAGTACCGTGCTGCTATATATCATCAGGTAGCTGACCACCCATGTCTTATGTAGTAGTACCGTGCTGCTATATATCATCAGGTAGCTGACCACCCATGTCTTATGTAGTAGTACCGTGCTGCTATATATCATCAGGTAGCTGACCACCCATGTCTTATGGTCAGTACCGTGCTGCTATATATCATCAGGTAGCTGACCACCCATGTCTTATGGTCAGTACCGTGCTGCTATATATCATCAGGTAGCTGACCACCCATGTCTTATGTAGTAGTACCGTGCTGCTATATATCATCAGGTAGCTGACCACCCATGTCTTATGGTAGTACCGTGCTGCTATATATCATCAGGTAGCTGACCACCCATGTCTTATGTAGTAGTACCGTGCTGCTATATATCATCAGGTAGCTGACCACCCATGTCTTATGGTCAGTACCGTGCTGCTATATATCATCAGGTAGCTGACCACCCATGTCTTATGGTCAGTACCGTGCTGCTATATATCATCAGGTAGCTGACCACCCATGTCTTATGGTAGTAGTACCGTGCTGCTATATATCATCAGGTAGCTGACCACCCATGTCTTATGTAGTAGTACCGTGCTGCTATATATCATCAGGTAGCTGACCACCCATGTCTTATGGTCAGTACCGTGCTGCTATATATCATCAGGTAGCTGACCACCCATGTCTTATGGTCAGTACCGTGCTGCTATATATCATCAGGTAGCTGACCACCCATGTCTTATGTAGTAGTACCGTGCTGCTATATATCATCAGGTAGCTGACCACCCATGTCTTATGGTCAGTACCGTGCTGCTATATATCATCAGGTAGCTGACCACCCATGTCTTATGGTCAGTACCGTGCTGCTATATATCATCAGGTAGCTGACCACCCATGTCTTATGGTCAGTACCGCTGCTATATATCATCAGGTAGCTGACCACCCATGTCTTATGGTAGTACCGTGCTGCTATATATCATCAGGTAGCTGACCACCCATGTCTTATGGTAGTAGTGCCGTGCTGCTATATATCATCAGGTAGCTGACCACCCATGTCTTATGGTCAGTACCGTGCTGCTATATATCATCAGGTAGCTGACCACCCATGTCTTATGGTAGTACCGTGCTGCTATATATCATCAGGTAGCTGACCACCCATGTCTTATGGTCAGTACCGTGCTGCTATATATCATCAGGTAGCTGACCACCCATGTCTTATGTAGTAGTACCGTGCTGCTATATATCATCAGGTAGCTGACCACCCATGTCTTATGGTCAGTACCGTGCTGCTATATATCATCAGGTAGCTGACCACCCATGTCTTATGGTCAGTACCGTGCTGCTATATATCATCAGGTAGCTGACCACCCATGTCTTATGTAGTAGTACCGTGCTGCTATATATCATCGGGTAGCTGACCACCCATGTCTTATGGTCAGTACCGTGCTGCTATATATCATCAGGTAGCTGACCACCCATGTCTTATGTAGTAGTACCGTGCTGCTATATATCATCAGGTAGCTGACCACCCATGTCTTATGGTCAGTACCGTGCTGCTATATATCATCAGGTAGCTGACCACCCATGTCTTATGTAGTAGTACCGTGCTGCTATATATCATCAGGTAGCTGACCACCCATGTCTTATGTAGTAGTACCGTGCTGCTATATATCATCAGGTAGCTGACCACCCATGTCTTATGTAGTAGTACCGTGCTGCTATATATCATCAGGTAGCTGACCACCCATGTCTTATGGTCAGTACCGTGCTGCTATATATCATCGGGTAGCTGACCACCCATGTCTTATGTAGTAGTACCGTGCTGCTATATATCATCAGGTAGCTGACCACCCATGTCTTATGTAGTAGTACCGTGCTGCTATATATCATCAGGTAGCTGACCACCCATGTCTTATGTAGTAGTACCGTGCTGCTATATATCATCAGGTAGCTGACCACCCATGTCTTATGTAGTAGTACCGTGCTGCTATATATCATCAGGTAGCTGACCACCCATGTCTTATGGTCAGTACCGTGCTGCTATATATCATCAGGTAGCTGACCACCCATGTCTTATGTAGTAGTACCGTGCTGCTATATATCATCAGGTAGCTGACCACCCATGTCTTATGTAGTAGTACCGTGCTGCTATATATCATCAGGTAGCTGACCACCCATGTCTTATGTAGTAGTACCGTGCTGCTATATATCATCAGGTAGCTGACCACCCATGTCTTATGTAGTAGTACCGTGCTGCTATATATCATCAGGTAGCTGACCACCCATGTCTTATGTAGTAGTACCGTGCTGCTATATATCATCAGGTAGCTGACCACCCATGTCTTATGTAGTAGTACCGTGCTGCTATATATCATCAGGTAGCTGACCACCCATGTCTTATGTAGTAGTACCGTGCTGCTATATATCATCAGGTAGCTGACCACCCATGTCTTATGTAGTAGTACCGTGCTGCTATATATCATCAGGTAGCTGACCACCCATGTCTTATGGTCTGTACCGTGCTGCTATATATCATCAGGTAGCTGACCACCCATGTCTTATGTAGTAGTACCGTGCTGCTATATATCATCAGGTAGCTGACCACCCATGTCTTATGTAGTAGTACCGTGCTGCTATATATCATCAGGTAGCTGACCACCCATGTCTTATGTAGTAGTACCGTGCTGCTATATATCATCAGGTAGCTGACCACCCATGTCTTATGGTAGTACCGTGCTGCTATATATCATCAGGTAGCTGACCACCCATGTCTTATGTAGTAGTACCGTGCTGCTATATATCATCAGGTAGCTGACCACCCATGTCTTAGGTAGTAGTACCGTGTGCTATATATCATCAGGTAGCTGACCACCCATGTCTTATGGTCATACCGTGCTGCTATATATCATCAGGTAGCTGACCACCCATGTCTTATGTAGTAGTACCGTGCTGCTATATATCATCAGGTAGCTGACCACCCATGTCTTATGGTCAGTACCGTATATATCATCAGGTAGACCACCCATGTCTTATGGTCAGTACCGTGCTGCTATATATCATCAGGTAGCTGACCACCCATGTCTTATGTAGTAGTACCGTGCTGCTATATATCATCAGGTAGCTGACCACCCATGTCTTATGTAGTAGTACCGTGCTGCTATATATCATCAGGTAGCTGACCACCCATGTCTTATGTAGTAGTACCGTGCTGCTATATATCATCAGGTAGCTGACCACCCATGTCTTATGTAGTAGTACCGTGCTGCTATATATCATCAGGTAGCTGACCACCCATGTCTTATGTAGTAGTACCGTGCTGCTATATATCATCAGGTAGCTGACCACCCATGTCTTATGTAGTAGTACCGTGCTGCTATATATCATCAGGTAGCTGACCACCCATGTCTTATGTAGTAGTACCGTGCTGCTATATATCATCAGGTAGCTGACCACCCATGTCTTATGTAGTAGTACCGTGCTGCTATATATCATCAGGTAGCTGACCACCCATGTCTTATGGTCAGTACCGTGCTGCTATATATCATCAGGTAGCTGACCACCCATGTCTTATGTAGTAGTACCGTGCTGCTATATATCATCAGGTAGCTGACCACCCATGTCTTATGGTCAGTACCGTGCTGCTATATATCATCAGGTAGCTGACCACCCATGTCTTATGGTCAGTACCGTGCTGCTATATATCATCAGGTAGCTGACCACCCATGTCTTATGTAGTAGTACCGTGCTGCTATATATCATCGGGTAGCTGACCACCCATGTCTTATGGTTAGTACCGTGCTGCTATATATCATCAGGTAGCTGACCACCCATGTCTTATGTAGTAGTACCGTGCTGCTATATATCATCAGGTAGCTGACCACCCATGTCTTAGGTAGTAGTACCGTGCTGCTATATATCATCAGGTAGCTGACCACCCATGTCTTAGGTAGTAGTACCGTGCTGCTATATATCATCAGGTAGCTGACCACCCATGTCTTATGTAGTAGTACCGTGCTGCTATATATCATCAGGTAGCTGACCACCCATGTCTTATGGTTAGTACCGTGCTGCTATATATCATCAGGTAGCTGACCACCCATGTCTTATGGTCAGTACCGTGCTGCTATATATCATCGGGTAGCTGACCACCCATGTCTTATGGTTAGTACCGTGCTGCTATATATCATCAGGTAGCTGACCACCCATGTCTTATGTAGTAGTACCGTGCTGCTATATATCATCGGGTAGCTGACCACCCATGTCTTATGTAGTAGTACCGTGCTGCTATATATCATCAGGTAGCTGACCACCCATGTCTTATGTAGTAGTACCGTGCTGCTATATATCATCAGGTAGCTGACCACCCATGTCTTATGGTCAGTACCGTGCTGCTATATATCATCAGGTAGCTGACCACCCATGTCTTATGTAGTAGTACCGTGCTGCTATATATCATCAGGTAGCTGACCACCCATGTCTTATGTAGTAGTACCGTGCTGCTATATATCATCAGGTAGCTGACCACCCATGTCTTAGGTAGTAGTACCGTGCTGCTATATATCATCAGGTAGCTGACCACCCATGTCTTAGGTAGTAGTACCGTGCTGCTATATATCATCAGGTAGCTGACCACCCATGTCTTAGGTAGTAGTAACGTGCTGCTATATATCATCAGGTAGCTGACCACCCATGTCTTATGTAGTAGTACCGTGCTGCTATATATCATCAGGTAGCTGACCACCCATGTCTTATGTAGTAGTACCGTGCTGCTATGCTAATATCATCAGGTAGCTGACCACCCATGTCTTATGTAGTAGTACCGTGCTGCTATATATCATCAGGTAGCTGACCACCCATGTCTTATGGTCAGTACCGTGCTGCTATATATCATCAGGTAGCTGACCACCCATGTCTTATGTAGTAGTACCGTGCTGCTATATATCATCAGGTAGCTGACCACCCATGTCTTAGGTAGTAGTACCGTGCTGCTATATATCATCAGGTAGCTGACCACCCATGTCTTATGTAGTAGTACCGTGCTGCTATATATCATCAGGTAGCTGACCACCCATGTCTTATGTAGTCATACATATATCATCAGGTAGCTGACCACCCATGTCTTATGTAGTAGTACCGTGCTGCTATATATCATCAGGTAGCTGACCACCCATGTCTTAGGTAGTAGTACCGTGCTGCTATATATCATCAGGTAGACATGTGTTATGGTCAGTACCGTGCTGCTATATATCATCAGGTAGACATGTGTTATGGTCAGTACCGTGCTGCTATATATCATCAGATAGCTGACCACCCATGTCTTATGTAGTAGTACCGTGCTGCTATATATCATCAGGTAGCTGACCACCCATGTCTTATGTAGTAGTACCGTGCTGCTATATATCATCAGGTAGCTGACCACCCATGTCTTATGTAGTAGTACCGTGCTGCTATATATCATCAGGTAGCTGACCACCCATGTCTTATGGTCAGTACCGTGCTGCTATATATCATCAGGTAGCTGACCACCCATGTCTTATGTAGTAGTACCGTGCTGCTATATATCATCAGGTAGCTGACCACCCATGTCTTATGTAGTAGTACCGTTCTGCTATATATCATCAGGTAGCTGACCACCCATGTCTTATGTAGTAGTACCGTGCTGCTATATATCATCAGGTAGACCACCCATGTCTTATGGTCAGTACCCTGCTATATATCATCAGGTAGCTGACCACCCATGTCTTATGTAGTACCGTGCTGCTATATATCATCAGGTAGCTGACCACCCATGTCTTAGGTATATCATCAGGTAGCTGACCACCCATGTCTTATGGTAGTACCGTGCTGCTATATATCATCAGGTAGCTGACCACCCATGTCTTAGGTAGTAGTACCGTGCTGCTATATATCATCAGGTAGACTGACTTACCCACCGTGTCTTATATCATCAGGTAGACATGTGTCTTATGGTCAGTACCGTGCTGCTATATATCATCAGGTAGCTGACCACCCATGTCTTATGTAGTAGTACCGTGCTGCTATATATCATCAGGTAGCTGACCACCCATGTCTTATGTAGTAGTACCGTGCTGCTATATATCATCAGGTAGCTGACCACCCATGTCTTATGTAGTAGTACCGTGCTGCTATATATCATCAGGTAGCTGACCACCCATGTCTTATGTAGTAGTACCGTGCTGCTATATATCATCAGGTAGCTGACCACCCATGTCTTATGTAGTAGTACCGTGCTGCTATATATCATCAGGTAGCTGACCACCCATGTCTTATGGTCAGTACCGTGCTGCTATATATCATCAGGTAGCTGACCACCCATGTCTTATGTAGTAGTACCGTGCTGCTATATATCATCAGGTAGCTGACCACCCATGTCTTATGGTCAGTACCGTGCTGCTATATATCATCAGGTAGCTGACCACCCATGTCTTATGGTCAGTACCGTGCTGCTATATATCATCAGGTAGCTGACCACCCATGTCTTATGTAGTAGTACCGTGCTGCTATATATCATCAGGTAGCTGACCACCCATGTCTTATGGTTAGTACCGTGCTGCTATATATCATCAGGTAGCTGACCACCCATGTCTTATGTAGTAGTACCGTGCTGCTATATATCATCAGGTAGCTGACCACCCATGTCTTAGGTAGTAGTACCGTGCTGCTATATATCATCAGGTAGCTGACCACCCATGTCTTATGGTAGTAGTACCGTGCTGCTATATATCATCAGGTAGCTGACCACCCATGTCTTATGTAGTAGTACCGTGCTGCTATATATCATCAGGTAGCTGACCACCCATGTCTTATGGTTAGTACCGTGCTGCTATATATCATCAGGTAGCTGACCACCCATGTCTTATGGTCAGTACCGTGCTGCTATATATCATCAGGTAGCTGACCACCCATGTCTTATGGTTAGTACCGTGCTGCTATATATCATCAGGTAGCTGACCACCCATGTCTTATGTAGTAGTACCGTGCTGCTATATATCATCAGGTAGCTGACCACCCATGTCTTATGTAGTAGTACCGTGCTGCTATATATCATCAGGTAGCTGACCACCCATGTCTTATGTAGTAGTACCGTGCTGCTATATATCATCAGGTAGCTGACCACCCATGTCTTATGGTCAGTACCGTGCTGCTATATATCATCAGGTAGCTGACCACCCATGTCTTATGTAGTAGTACCGTGCTGCTATATATCATCAGGTAGCTGACCACCCATGTCTTATGTAGTAGTACCGTGCTGCTATATATCATCAGGTAGCTGACCACCCATGTCTTATGTAGTAGTACCGTGCTGCTATATATCATCAGGTAGCTGACCACCCATGTCTTATGGTAGTAGTACCGTGCTGCTATATATCATCAGGTAGCTGACCACCCATGTCTTAGGTAGTAGTAACCGTGCTGCTATATATCATCAGGTAGCTGACCACCCATGTCTTATGTAGTAGTACCGTGCTGCTATATATCATCAGGTAGCTGACCACCCATGTCTTATGTAGTAGTACCGTGCTGCTATATATCATCAGGTAGCTGACCACCCATGTCTTATGTAGTAGTACCGTGCTGCTATATATCATCAGGTAGCTGACCACCCATGTCTTATGGTCAGTACCGTGCTGCTATATATCATCAGGTAGCTGACCACCCATGTCTTATGTAGTAGTACCGTGCTGCTATATATCATCAGGTAGCTGACCACCCATGTCTTATGTAGTAGTACCGTGCTGCTATATATCATCAGGTAGCTGACCACCCATGTCTTATGTAGTAGTACCGTGCTGCTATATATCATCAGGTAGCTGACCACCCATGTCTTATGTAGTAGTACCGTGCTGCTATATATCATCAGGTAGCTGACCACCCATGTCTTATGTAGTAGTACCGTGCTGCTATATATCATCAGGTAGCTGACCACCCATGTCTTATGGTCAGTACCGTGCTGCTATATATCATCAGGTAGCTGACCACCCATGTCTTATGTAGTAGTACCGTGCTGCTATATATCATCAGGTAGCTGACCACCCATGTCTTATGTAGTAGTACCGTGCTGCTATATATCATCGGGTAGCTGACCACCCATGTCTTAGGTAGTAGTACCGTGCTGCTATATATCATCAGGTAGCTGACCACCCATGTCTTAGGTAGTAGTACCGTGCTGCTATATATCATCGGGTAGCTGACCACCCATGTCTTAGGTAGTAGTAACGTGCTGCTATATATCATCAGGTAGCTGACCACCCATGTCTTATGTAGTAGTACCGTGCTGCTATATATCATCAGGTAGTTGACCACCCATGTCTTATGTAGTAGTACCGTGCTGCTATATATCATCAAGTATCTGACCACCCATGTCTTATGTAGTAGTACCGTGCTGCTATATATCATCAGGTAGCTGACCACCCATGTCTTATGGTCAGTACCGTGCTGCTATATATCATCAGGTAGCTGACCACCCATGTCTTATGTAGTAGTACCGTGCTGCTATATATCATCAGGTAGCTGACCACCCATGTCTTATGTAGTAGTACCGTGCTGCTATATATCATCAGGTAGCTGACCACCCATGTCTTATGTAGTAGTACCGTGCTGCTATATATCATCAGGTAGCTGACCACCCATGTCTTATGTAGTAGTACCGTGCTGCTATATATCATCAGGTAGCTGACCACCCATGTCTTATGTAGTAGTACCGTGCTGCTATATATCATCAGGTAGCTGACCACCCATGTCTTATGGTCAGTACCGTGCTGCTATATATCATCAGGTAGCTGACCACCCATGTCTTATGGTCAGTACCGTGCTGCTATATATCATCAGGTAGCTGACCACCCATGTCTTATGTAGTAGTACCGTGCTGCTATATATCATCAGGTAGCTGACCACCCATGTCTTATGGTTAGTACCGTGCTGCTATATATCATCAGGTAGCTGACCACCCATGTCTTATGTAGTAGTACCGTGCTGCTATATATCATCAGGTAGCTGACCACCCATGTCTTAGGTAGTAGTACCGTGCTGCTATATATCATCAGGTAGCTGACCACCCATGTCTTATGGTCAGTACCGTGCTGCTATATATCATCAGGTAGCTGACCACCCATGTCTTATGTAGTAGTACCGTGCTGCTATATATCATCAGGTAGCTGACCACCCATGTCTTATGGTTAGTACCGTGCTGCTATATATCATCAGGTAGCTGACCACCCATGTCTTATGGTCAGTACCGTGCTGCTATATATCATCGGGTAGCTGACCACCCATGTCTTATGGTTAGTACCGTGCTGCTATATATCATCAGGTAGCTGACCACCCATGTCTTATGTAGTAGTACCGTGCTGCTATATATCATCGGGTAGCTGACCACCCATGTCTTATGTAGTAGTACCGTGCTGCTATATATCATCAGGTAGCTGACCACCCATGTCTTATGTAGTAGTACCGTGCTGCTATATATCATCAGGTAGCTGACCACCCATGTCTTATGTAGTAGTACCGTGCTGCTATATATCATCAGGTAGCTGACCACCCATATCTTATGGTCAGTACCGTGCTGCTATATATCATCAGGTAGCTGACCACCCATGTCTTATGTAGTAGTACCGTGCTGCTATATATCATCGGGTAGCTGACCACCCATGTCTTAGGTAGTAGTACCGTGCTGCTATATATCATCCGGTAGCTGACCACCCATGTCTTATGTAGTAGTACCGTGCTGCTATATATCATCGGGTAGCTGACCACCCATGTCTTAGGTAGTAGTAACGTGCTGCTATATATCATCAGGTAGCTGACCACCCATGTCTTAGGTAGTAGTACCGTGCTGCTATATATCATCAGGTAGCTGACCACCCATGTCTTAGGTAGTAGTACCGTGCTGCTATATATCATCAGGTAGCTGACCACCCATGTCTTATGTAGTAGTACCGTGCTGCTATATATCATCAGGTAGCTGACCACCCATGTCTTATGTAGTAGTACCGTGCTGCTATATATCATCAGGTAGCTGACCACCCATGTCTTATGGTCAGTACCGTGCTGCTATATATCATCAGGTAGCTGACCACCCATGTCTTATGTAGTAGTACCGTGCTGCTATATATCATCAGGTAGCTGACCACCCATGTCTTATGTAGTAGTACCGTGCTGCTATATATCATCAGGTAGCTGACCACCCATGTCTTATGTAGTAGTACCGTGCTGCTATATATCATCAGGTAGCTGACCACCCATGTCTTATGTAGTAGTACCGTGCTGCTATATATCATCAGGTAGCTGACCACCCATGTCTTATGTAGTAGTACCGTGCTTCTATATATCATCAGGTAGCTGACCACCCATGTCTTATGTAGTAGTACCGTGCTGCTATATATCATCAGGTAGCTGACCACCCATGTCTTATGGTCAGTACCGTGCTGCTATATATCATCAGGGTAGCTGACCACCCATGTCTTATGTAGTAGTACCGTGCTGCTATATATCATCAGGTAGCTGACCACCCATGTCTTATGTAGTAGTACCGTGCTGCTATATATCATCAGGTAGCTGACCACCCATGTCTTATGGTCAGTACCGTGCTGCTATATATCATCAGGTAGCTGACCACCCATGTCTTATGTAGTAGTACCGTGCTGCTATATATCATCAGGTAGCTGACCACCCATGTCTTATGTAGTCAGTACCGTGCTGCTATATATCATCAGGTAGCTGACCACCCATGTCTTAGGTAGTAGTACCGTGCTGCTATATATCATCAGGTAGCTGACCACCCATGTCTTATGTAGTAGTACCGTGCTGCTATATATCATCAGGTAGCTGACCACCCATGTCTTATGTAGTAGTACCGTGCTGCTATATATCATCAGGTAGCTGACCACCCATGTCTTATGTAGTAGTACCGTGCTGCTATATATCATCAGGTAGCTGACCACCCATGTCTTAGGTAGTAGTACCGTGCTGCTATATATCATCAGTTAGCTGACCACCCATGTCTTATGGTCAGTACCGTGCTGCTATATATCATCAGGTAGCTGACCACCCATGTCTTATGTAGTAGTACCGTGCTGCTATATATCATCAGGTAGCTGACCACCCATGTCTTATGTAGTAGTACCGTGCTGCTATATATCATCAGGTAGCTGACCACCCATGTCTTATGGTCAGTACCGTGCTGCTATATATCATCAGGTAGCTGACCACCCATGTCTATGGTTAGTACCGTGCTGCTATATATCATCAGGTAGCTGACCACCCATGTCTTATGTAGTAGTACCGTGCTGCTATATATCATCAGGTAGCTGACCACCCATGTCTTATGTAGTAGTACCGTGCTGCTATATATCATCAGGTAGCTGACCACCCATGTCTTATGGTAGTACCGTGCTGCTATATATCATCAGGTAGCTGACCACCCATGTCTTATGTAGTAGTACCGTGCTGCTATATATCATCAGGTAGCTGACCACCCATGTCTTATGTAGTAGTACCGTGCTGCTATATATCATCAGGTAGCTGACCACCCATGTCTTATGGTAGTAGTACCGTGCTGCTATATATCATCAGGTAGACCACCCATGTCTTATGGTCAGTACCGTGCTGCTATATATCATCAGGTAGCTGACCACCCATGTCTTATGGTAGTAGTACCGTGCTGCTATATATCATCAGATAGCTGACCACCCATGTCTTATGTAGTAGTACCGTGCTGCTATATATCATCAGGTAGCTGACCACCCATGTCTTATGTAGTAGTACCGTGCTGCTATATATCATCAGGTAGCTGACCACCCATGTCTTATGTAGTAGTACCGTGCTGCTATATATCATCAGGTAGCTGACCACCCATGTCTTATGTAGTAGTACCGTGCTGCTATATATCATCAGGTAGCTGACCACCCATGTCTTATGTAGTAGTACCGTGCTGCTATATATCATCAGGTAGCTGACCACCCATGTCTTATGTAGTAGTACCGTGCTGCTATATATCATCAGGTAGCTGACCACCCATGTCTTATGGTCAGTACCGTGCTGCTATATATCATCAGGTAGCTGACCACCCATGTCTTATGGTCAGTACCGTGCTGCTATATATCATCAGGTAGCTGACCACCCATGTCTTATGTAGTAGTACCGTGCTGCTATATATCATCAGGTAGCTGACCACCCATGTCTTATGGTCAGTACCGTGCTGCTATATATCATCAGGTAGCTGACCACCCATGTCTTATGTAGTAGTACCGTGCTGCTATATATCATCAGGTAGCTGACCACCCATGTCTTATGGTCAGTACCGTGCTGCTATATATCATCAGGTAGCTGACCACCCATGTCTTATGGTCAGTACCGTGCTGCTATATATCATCAGGTAGCTGACCACCCATGTCTTATGGTCAGTACCGTGCTGCTATATATCATCAGGTAGCTGACCACCCATGTCTTATGGTCAGTACCGTGCTGCTATATATCATCAGGTAGCTGACCACCCATGTCTTATGGTCAGTACCGTGCTGCTATATATCATCAGGTAGCTGACCACCCATGTCTTATGGTCAGTACCGTGCTGCTATATATCATCAGGTAGCTGACCACCCATGTCTTATGTAGTAGTACCGTGCTGCTATATATCATCGGGTAGCTGACCACCCATGTCTTATGTGGTCAGTACCGTGCTGCTATATATCATCAGGTAGCTGACCACCCATGTCTTATGTAGTAGTACCGTGCTGCTATATATCATCAGGTAGCTGACCACCCATGTCTTATGTAGTAGTACCGTGCTGCTATATATCATCAGGTAGCTGACCACCCATGTCTTATGGTAGTACCGTGCTGCTATATATCATCGGGTAGCTGACCACCCATGTCTTATGTAGTAGTACCATGCTGCTATATATCATCAGGTAGCTGACCACCCATGTCTTATGGTCAGTACCGTGCTGCTATATATCATCAGGTAGCTGACCACCCATGTCTTATGGTCAGTACCGTGCTGCTATATATCATCAGGTAGCTGACCACCCATGTCTTATGGTCAGTACCGTGCTGCTATATATCATCAGGTAGCTGACCACCCATGTCTTATGGTCAGTACCGTGCTGCTATATATCATCAGGTAGCTGACCACCCATGTCTTATGTAGTAGTACCGTGCTGCTATATATCATCGGGTAGCTGACCACCCATGTCTTATGGTCAGTACCGTGCTGCTATATATCATCAGGTAGCTGATCACCCATGTCTTATGTAGTAGTACCGTGCTGCTATATATCATCAGGTAGCTGACCACCCATGTCTTATGTAGTAGTACCGTGCTGCTATATATCATCAGGTAGCTGACCACCCATGTCTTATGGTCAGTACCGTGCTGCTATATATCATCGGGTAGCTGACCACCCATGTCTTATGTAGTAGTACCATGCTGCTATATATCATCAGGTAGCTGACCACCCATGTCTTATGGTCAGTACCGTGCTGCTATATATCATCAGGTAGCTGACCACCCATGTCTTATGTAGTAGTACCATGCTGCTATATATCATCAGGTAGCTGACCACCCATGTCTTATGGTCAGTACCATGCTGCTATATATCATCAGGTAGCTGACCACCCATGTCTTATGGTCAGTACCGTGTTGCTATATATCATCGGGTAGCTGACCACCCATGTCTGGTTCCCATGTAGATGTTGGAAGGCGGATTAATCTTCTGTATTATGTCGTATCATCTGTAGATTGTGCCCTTCAGATAAGGGTTAAGATCTAAGCACCTCTCGACTGGACACTTAGTGGGCTCCAATGGAAATGACGGGACATTTTTGGGGGGGCAAAGCTGCCAGTTTGCAGGTACCTAATAAAGTGGTTATTGGGAATATTATGGTCAACCCTCAGAGTATGGAATGAGACGACTGTGTCATCAACGAATAGGTCACAGAAAACCACCAGACCGTTCCCATGTCAGAACTGGAACGCCGTGGCAATCTGCGACACTGGGAAGAGATGATTGGATGTTCATGGAGAGAAGCAGCTTGTTTTAGGATAAAGTGTCTTCGGCACTGGGACCAGATTTTCAGGGAGTTCTTGACAATGGGAATCAAAACATGGGTTCATGGGGAGGACAGGAGAGGGAAGGAGAGAGGACAGGAGAGAGGACAGGAGAGGGACAGGAGAGAGGACAGGAGAGAGACAGGGGAGGGACAGGAGAGAGGACAGGAGAGAGACAGGGGAGGGACAGGGGAGAGACAGGAGAGGGACAGGAGAGAGGACAGGAGAGAGACGGGAGAGACAGGGGAGGGACGGGAAAGACAGGAGAGGGACAGAAGAGGGACAGGGGAGAGACAGGAGAGAGACAGGGGAGGGACAGTAGAGAGACAGGAGAGGGACAGGAGAGACATGAGAGGGACAGGAGAGGGACCGGAGAGGGACAGGAGAGACATGAGAGGGACAGGAGAGAGATAGGAGAGGGACAGGAGAGAGGACAGGAGAGAGACAGGAGAGAGACAGGAGAGGGACAGGAGAGGGACAGTAGAGAGACAGGAGAGGGACAGGAGAGACATGAGAGGGACAGGAGAGAGATAGGAGAGGGACAGGAGAGAGGACAGGAGAGAGACAGGAGAGAGACAGGAGAGGGACAGGAGAGGGACAGGAGAGAGACAGGAGAGAGACAGGAGAGGGACAGGAGAGGGACAGGAGAGAGACCGGAGAGGGACAGGAGAAGATGGATGGTTTGACTGTAACTCCATGATGGCCCCAGTTGGACCATCCTTGTTTTCAGATGTAGAAACTCTATTGTTGCAGTGTATGTGGGTCTGTAACATGGTGAACGAAGACTGACTCACTGAGACCCTGAATGGGTTGAAAACTGAGGAGTTTGTGTGCGTGGAGCTGAGCTGAGAGAAAGGATTGTTCTGGTCCTCAAAGGACCCATTCACACTCCAGAGCTTGGGTCGGTTCTGAGAAGAACACATTCACACTCCAGAGCTTGGGTCGGGTCTGAGAAGGGCACATTCACACTCCAGAGCTTGGGTCGGGTCTGAGAAGGGCACATTCACACTCCAGAGCTTGGGTCGGGTCTGAGAAGGGCACATTCACACTCCAGAGCTTGGGTCGGGTCTGAGAAGGGCACATTCACACTCCAGAGCTTGGGTCGGGTCTGAGAAGAACACATTCACACTCCAGAGCTTGGGTCGGGTCTGAGAAGGGCACATTCACACTCCAGAGCTTGGGTCGGGTCTGAGAAGGGCACATTCACACTCCAGAGCTTGGGTCGGGTCTGAGAAGGGCACATTCACACTCCAGAGCTTGGGTCGGGTCTGAGAAGGGCACATTCACACTCCAGAGCTTGGGTCGGGTCTGAGAAGGACACATTCACACTCCAGAGCTTGGGTCGGGTCTGAGAAGGGCACATTCACACTCCAGAGCTTGGGTCGGGTCTGAGAAGGGCACATTCACACTCCAGAGCTTGGGTCGGGTCTGAGAAGAACACATTCACACTCCAGAGCTTGGGTCGGGTCTGAGAAGGACACATTCACACTCCAGAGCTTGGGTCGGGTCTGAGAAGAACACATTCACACTCCAGAGCTTGGGTCGGGTCTGAGAAGAACACACACCTGACAGTTCTCAGCATACCTGGTTCTGACAACTGAGGGAAAAGCCTCTTAAGGTCTAATACATGTAAACAGTGTGCAGTTATATTATCTGTGTGGTTCTCCATGACTCTCCTACTCTTTTAAAACAGCAGAGGAATGGGTCAGTCTCTGGGGTTCTGGATTTTAGTTTAAGTCCAATTTCCAGAGGTGGTTGTTGTAGCTTGTCCCCTTCGGTTCACCTCACGCGATGAGTCATTCTCAGTATGCGTCCCAAATGGCACCCTATGCCCTTCCCTAACCCCTGGCGCCCTGGTCAAAAGTCATGCACTATATAGGGAATAGGGTGTAATTTGGGTGGCACACTCAGTTCTCTCAAACTGTTATTTATTCATCAAGTCAGAGCGGCCTTCTGTGTCACGCACAGAGAGACACTTTAATGTCCCTGCCTGCCTGACAGCTACCATCCAAATTGGCCTGTTCTGTCTCTCCTCTCGCTCTCTCCCTCTCTCTCTCACTCCCTCTCTCTCACTCCTCTCTCTCTCTCTCTCTCTCTCTCTCTCTCTCTCTCTCTCTCTCCCTCTCTCTCCCTGGCTCTTCCTATTTATCTCTCACTCTTTCCCCCCCATCTTCTCTCATTCTCTCTCTCTCTCTCTCTCTCTCTCTCTCTCTCTCTTCTCTCATTCTCTCTCTCTCTCTCTCTCTCTCTCTCTCTCTCTCATTCTCTCTCTCTCTCTCTCTCTCTCTCATTCTCTCTCTCTCTCTCTCTCATTCTCTCTCTCTGGCTCTTCCTATTTATCTCTCACTCTTTCCCCCCATCTTCTCTCTCTCTCCTCTCTCTCTCTCTCATTCTCTCTCTCTCTCTCTGTCTCTCTCCTCTTTCCCCCCATCTTCTCTCATTCTCTCTCTCTCTCTCTCTCTCTCTCTCTCTCTCTCTCTCTCATTCTCTCTCTCTCTCTGGCTCTTCCTATTTATCTCTCACTCTTTCCCCCCATCTCCAGTCTCTCTCTCTCTGATCTCCTCCTCTCCATCTCTCTCTCTCTCTCTCTCTCTCTCTCTCCTCTCTCTCATTCTCCCTCTCTCTCTGGCTCTTCCTATTTATCTCTCTCACTCTTTCCCCCCCATCTTCTCTCATTCTCTCTCTTTCTCTCACTGTCTCGCTTTCCCCCATCTGTGAGCAGAGAGAGACAGAGCGAATCCGCCCTCTAAGATGTCAAACATGACCCCCAGCCAGCATGGCTCCCCCCAGCCGGGCGGCAGCGTGTCAGAGTGGGTGCAGACATCACCAGTCTTTTCTCTATGAGGTGGTAATTATGATTAATACTCTGGTCATTTCCCTCAGAGGCAGCTTGAACGCCTGCCACCAATCAGCCACTGCCGTTGTTCTAGAGACAAAAGGAGTGATGGATGGCTAGTTGCCAGGCACTGGTAGGGAGAGAGGGAGAGAGAGATAGGAGAGAGAGAGAGGCATGGAGGTAGAGAGAGAGGGAGAAGGGAGGTAGGCATGGAGGTAGAGCGAGAGGGAGAAGGGAGGTAGGCATGGAGGTAGAGAGAGAGGGATGGAGGGAGAAGGGAGGCAGGCATGGAGGTAGATAGAGGGATGGAGGGAGGGAGAAATGAGGTAGAGAGAGAGGGAGAAGGGAGGTAGGCATGGAGGTAGAGAGAGGGAGAAGGGAGGTAGGCATGGAGGTAGAGAGAGAGGGAGAAGGGAGGTAGGCATGGAGGTAGAGAGAGAGGGAGAAGGTAGGCATGGAGAGAGAGGGAGAAGGGAGGTAGGCATGGAGGTAGGGAGAAGGGAGGTAGGCATGGAGGTAGAGAGAGGGATGGAGGGGAGGGAGAATGGAGGTCGAGAGAGGGATGAAGGGAGGTAGGCATGGAGGTAGGGAGAGAGGGAGAAGGGAGGTAGGCATGGAGGTAGAGAGAGAGGGAGAAGGGAGGTAGGCATGGAGGTAGAGAGAGAGGGATGGAAGGAGAAGGGAGGTAGGCATGGAGGTAGAGAGGGGATGGAGGGAGAATGGAGGCAGTGAGGTAGGGAGAAGGGAAGCCTCTCCATCTCTCTATCTACACTCTGACCCCGTCCTCTCCTCTCTCTATCTACACTCTGACCCCGTCTTCTCCTCTCTCTATCTACACTCTGACCCCATCTTCTCCTCTCTCTATCTACACTCTGACCCCATCCTCTCCTCTCTCTATCTACACTCTGACCCCGTCCTCTCCTCTGACTGTGACCCCATCCTCTCCTCTCTTTCTATCTACACTCTGACCCCATCCTCTCCTCTCTTTCTATCTACACTCTGACCCCATCCTCTCCATCTCTTTCTATCTACACTCTGACCCCATCCTCTCCATGTCTTTCTATCTACACCTGACCCCGTCCTCTCCTCTGACTGTGACCCCATCCTCTCCATGTCCTCTTTCTATCTACACTCTGACCCCATCCTCTCCTCTCTTTCTATCTACACTCTGACCCCATCCTCTCCTCTCTTTCTATCTACACTCTGACCCCATCCTCTCCTCTCTTTCTATCTACACTCTGACCCCATCCTCTCCTCTCTTTCTATCTACACTATGATCCCATCCTCTCCTCTCTCTATCTACACTCTGACCCCGTCCTCTCCTCTGACTGTGACCCCATCCTCTCCTCTCTTTCTTGCTACACTCTGACCCCGTCCTCTCCATGTCTTCTCCTCTGGCTGTGACCCCGTCCTCTCCATGTCCTCTCCTCTGGCTGTGACCCCGTCCTCTCCATGTCCTCTCCTCTGGCTGTGACCCCGTCCTCTCCATGTCTTCTCCTCTGGCTGTGACCCCGTCCTCTCCATGTCTTCTCCTCTGGCTGTGACCCCGTCCTCTCCATGTCCTCTCCTCTGGCTGTGACCCCGTCCTCTCCATGTCTTCTCCTCTGGCTGTGACCCCGTCCTCTCCATGTCCTCTCCTCTGGCTGTGACCCCGTCCTCTCCATGTCCTCTCCTCTGGCTGTGACCCCGTCCTCTCCATGTCCTCTCCTCTGTCTGTGACCCCATCCTCTCCATGTCCTCTCCTCTGTCTGTGACCCCGTACTCTCCATGTCCTCTCCTCTGGCTGTGACCCCGTCCTCTCCATGTCCTCTCCTCTGTCTGTGACCCCGTACTCTCCATGTCCTCTCCTCTGGCTGTGACCCCGTACTCTCCATGTCCTCTCCTCTGGCTGTGACCCCGTCCTCTCCATGTCCTCTCCTCTGTCTGTGACCCCGTCCTCTCCATGTCCTCTCCTCTGGCTGTGACCCCGTCCTCTCCATGTCCTCTCCTCTGGCTGTGACCCCGTCCTCTCCATGTCTTCTCCTCTGGCTGTGACCCCGTCCTCTCCATGTCTTCTCCTCTGGCTGTGACCCCGTCCTCTCCATGTCCTCTCCTCTGTCTGTGACCCCGTCCTCTCCATGTCCTCTCCTCTGGCTGTGACCCCGTCCTCTCCATGTCCTCTCCTCTGGCTGTGACCCCGTCCTCTCCATGTATTCTCCTCTGGCTGTGACCCCGTCCTCTCCATGTCCTCTCCTCTGGCTGTGACCCCATCCTCTCCATGTCTTCTCCTCTGGCTGTGACCCCGTCCTCCTCTGGCTGTGACCCCGTCCTCTCCATGTCTTCTCCTCTGTCTGTGACCCCATCCTCTCCATGTCCTCTCCTCTGTCTGTGACCCCGTCCTCTCCATGTCTTCTCCTCTGGCTGTGACCCCGTCCTCTCCATGTCTCTCTATCTACACTCTGACCCCATCCTCTCCTCTCTTTCTATCTACACTCTGACCCCATCCTCTCCAGGTCATCTCCTCTGGCTGTGACCCCGTCCTCTCCATGTCCTCTCTCTCTATCTACACTCTGACCCCGTCCTCTCCTCTGGCTGTGACCCCGTCCTCTCCAAGTCCTCTCCTCTGGCTGTGACCCCGTCCTCTCCATGTCCTCTCCTCTGGCTGTGACCCCGTCCTCTCCTCTGGCTGTGACCCCGTCCTCTCCATGTCCTCTCCTCTGTCTGTGACCCCATCCTCTCCACGTCCTCTCCTCTGGCTGTGACCCCATCCTCTCCAGGTCCTCTCCTCTGGCTGTGACCCCGTCCTCTCCATGTCCTCTCCTCTGGCTGTGACCCCGTCCTCTGTCCTCTCCTCTGGTTGTGACCCCGTCCTCTCCTCTGGCTGTGACCCCGTCCTCTCCAGGTCCTCTCCTCTGTCTGTGACCCCGTCCTCTCCTCTGTCTGTGACCCCGTCCTCTCCATGTCCTCTCCTCTGGCTGTGACCCCGTCCTCTCCATGTCCTCTCCTCTGTCTGTGACCCCGTCCTCTCCATGTCCTCTCCTCTGGCTGTGACCCCGTCCTCTCCTCTGGTTGTGACCCCGTCCTCTCCTCTGTCTGTGACCCCGTCCTCTCCATGTCCTCTCCTCTGTCTGTGACCCCGTCCTCTCCATGTCTTCTCCTCTGGCTGTGACCCCGTCCTCTCCTCTGGCTGTGACCCCGTCCTCTCCATGTCTTCTCCTCTGGCTGTGACCCCGTCCTCTCCATGTCTTCTCCTCTGGCTGTGACCCCGTCCTCTCCATGTCCTCTCCTCTGTCTGTGACCCCGTCCTCTCCATGTCCTCTCCTCTGGCTGTGACCCCGTCCTCTCCATGTCCTCTCCTCTGGCTGTGACCCCGTCCTCTCCATGTCTTCTCCTCTGGCTGTGACCCCGTCCTCTCCATGTCCTCTCCTCTGGCTGTGACCCCATCCTCTCCATGTCTTCTCCTCTGGCTGTGACCCCGTCCTCTCCTCTGGCTGTGACCCCGTCCTCTCCATGTCTTCTCCTCTGTCTGTGACCCCATCCTCTCCATGTCCTCTCCTCTGTCTGTGACCCCGTCCTCTCCATGTCTTCTCCTCTGGCTGTGACCCCGTCCTCTCCTCTCTCTATCTACACTCTGACCCCATCCTCTCCTCTCTTTCTATCTACACTCTGACCCCATCCTCTCCAGGTCATCTCCTCTGGCTGTGACCCCGTCCTCTCCATGTCCTCTCTCTCTATCTACACTCTGACCCCGTCCTCTCCTCTGGCTGTGACCCCGTCCTCTCCATGTCCTCTCCTCTGGCTGTGACCCCGTCCTCTCCATGTCCTCTCCTCTGGCTGTGACCCCGTCCTCTCCTCTGGCTGTGACCCCGTCCTCTCCATGTCCTCTCCTCTGTCTGTGACCCCATCCTCTCCAGGTCCTCTCCTCTGGCTGTGACCCCATCCTCTCCAGGTCCTCTCCTCTGGCTGTGACCCCGTCCTCTCCATGTCCTCTCCTCTGGCTGTGACCCCGTCCTCTCCATGTCCTCTCCTCTGGCTGTGACCCCGTCCTCTCCATGTCTTCTCCTCTGGCTGTGACCCCATCCTCTCCATGTCCTCTCCTCTGGCTGTGACCCCATCCTCTCCATGTCCTCTCCTCTGGCTGTGACCCCGTCCTCTCCATGTCTTCTCCTCTGTCTGTGACCCCGTCCTCTCCATGTCCTCTCCTCTGGCTGTGACCCCATCCTCTCCATGTCCTCTCCTCTGTCTGTGACCCCGTCCTCTCCATGTCCTCTCCTCTGGCTGTGACCCCGTCCTCTCCATGTCCTCTCCTCTGGCTGTGACCCCGTCCTCTCCATGTCCTCTCCTCTGTCTGTGACCCCGTCCTCTCCATGTCTTCTCCTCTGGCTGTGACCCCGTCCTCTCCATGTCCTCTCCTCTGTCTGTGACCCCGTCCTCTCCATGTCCTCTCCTCTGTCTGTGACCCCGTCCTCTCCATGTCCTCTCCTCTGGCTGTGACCCCGTCCTCTCCATGTCCTCTCCTCTGTCTGTGACCCCGTCCTCTCCATGTCCTCTCCTCTGTCTGTGACCCCGTCCTCTCCATGTCCTCTCCTCTGTCTGTGACCCCGTCCTCTCCATGTCCTCTCCTCTGGCTGTGACCCCGTCCTCTCCATGTCCTCTCCTCTGGCTGTGACCCCGTCCTCTCCATGTCCTCTCCTCTGTCTGTGACCCCGTCCTCTCCATGTCCTCTCCTCTGTCTGGCTGACCCCGTCCTCTCCATGTCCTCTCCTCTGGCTGTGACCCCGTCCTCTCCATGTCCTCTCCTCTGTCTGTGACCCCGTACTCTCCATGTCCTCTCCTCTGGCTGTGACCCCGTACTCTCCATGTCCTCTCCTCTGGCTGTGACCCCGTCCTCTCCAGGTCCTCTCCTCTGGCTGTGACCCCGTCCTCTCCATGTCTTCTCCTCTGGCTGTGACCCCGTCCTCCTCCATGTCCTCTCCTCTGGCTGTGACCCCGTCCTCTCCATGTCCTCTCCTCTGTCTGTGACCCCGTCCTCTCCATGTCCTCTCCTCTGGCTGTGACCCCGTCCTCTCCATGTCCTCTCCTCTGGCTGTGACCCCGTCCTCTCCATGTCCTCTCCTCTGGCTGTGACCCCGTCCTCTCCATGTCTTCTCCTCTGGCTGTGACCCCGTCCTCTCCATGTCTTCTCCTCTGGCTGTGACCCCGTCCTCTCCATGTCCTCTCCTCTGTCTGTGACCCCGTCCTCTCCATGTCCTCTCCTCTGGCTGTGACCCCGTCCTCTCCATGTCCTCTCCTCTGGCTGTGACCCCGTCCTCTCCATGTCCTCTCCTCTGGCTGTGACCCCGTCCTCTCCATGTCTTCTCCTCTGGCTGTGACCCTGTCCTCTCCATGTCCTCTCCTCTGGCTGTGACCCCGTCCTCTTCATGTCTTCTCCTCTGGCTGTGACCCCGTCCTCTCCTCTGGCTGTGACCCCGTCCTCTCCATGTCCTCTCCTCTGTCTGTGACCCCATCCTCTCCAGGTCCTCTCCCATCTGGCTGTGACCCCATCCTCTCCATGTCCTCTCCTCTGGCTGTGACCCCGTCCTCTCCATGTCCTCTCCTCTGGCTGTGACCCCGTCCTCTCCATGTCCTCTCCTCTGTCTGTGACCCCGTCCTCTCCATGTCTTCTCCTCTGTCTGTGACCCCGTCCTCTCCATGTCCTCTCCTCTGGCTGTGACCCCATCCTCTCCATGTCCTCTCCTCTGGCTGTGACCCCGTCCTCTCCATGTCTTCTCCCTCTGGCTGTGACCCCATCCTCTCCATGTCCTCTCCTCTGGCTGTGACCCCGTCCTCTCCATGTCCTCTCCTCTGGCTGTGACCCCGTCCTCTCCATGTCTTCTCCTCTGGCTGTGACCCCGTCCTCTCCATGTCCTCTCCATGTCCTCTCCTCTGGCTGTGACCCCGTCCTCTCCATGTCCTCTCCTCTGGCTGTGACCCCGTCCTCTCCATGTCCTCTCCTCTGGCTGTGACCCCGTCCTCTCCATGTCCTCTCCTCTGGCTGTGACCCCGTCCTCTCCATGTCCTCTCCTCTGTCTGTGACCCCGTCCTCTCCATGTCTTCTCCTCTGGCTGTGACCCCGTCCTCTCCATGTCCTCTCCTCTGGCTGTGACCCCGTCCTCTCCATGTCCTCTCCTCTGTCTGTGACCCCGTCCTCTCCATGTCCTCTCCTCTGGCTGTGACCCCGTCCTCTCCATGTCCTCTCCTCTGGCTGTGACCCCGTCCTCTCCAGGTCCTCTCCTCTGTCTGTGACCCCGTCCTCTCCATGTCTTCTCCTCTGGCTGTGACCCCGTCCTCTCCATGTCCTCTCCTCTGTCTGTGACCCCGTCCTCTCCATGTCCTCTCCTCTGGCTGTGACCCCGTCCTCCTCCATGTCTTCTCCTCTGGCTGTGACCCCGTCCTCTCCATGTCCTCTCCTCTGTCTGTGACCCCGTCCTCTCCATGTCCTTTCCTCTGGCTGTGACCCCGTCCTCTCCATGTCCTCTCCTCTGGCTGTGACCCCGTCCTCTCCATGTCTTCTCCTCTGGCTGTGACCCCGTCCTCTCCATGTCTTCTCCTCTGGCTGTGACCCCGTCCTCTCCATGTCCTCTCCTCTGGCTGTGACCCCGTCCTCTCCATGTCCTCTCCTCTGGCTGTGACCCCGTCCTCTCCATGTCCTCTCCTCTGGCTGTGACCCCGTCCTCTCCATGTCCTCTCCTCTGTCTGTGACCCCGTCCTCTCCATGTCCTCTCCTCTGGCTGTGACCCCGTCCTCTCCATGTCCTCTCCTCTGGCTGTGACCCCGTCCTCTCCATGTCTTCCCTCTGGCTGTGACCCCGTCTTCCTCCTCTGGCTGTGACCCCGTCCTCCTCCATGTCCTCTCCTCTGGCTGTGACCCCGTCCTCTCCAGGTCCTCTCCTCTGGCTGTGACCCCGTCCTCTCCATGTCTTCTCCTCTGGCTGTGACCCCGTCCTCTCCATGTCTTCTCCTCTGGCTGTGACCCCGTCTTCTCCTCTGGCTGTGACCCCGTCCTCTCCATGTCCTCTCCTCTGGCTGTGACCCCGTCCTCTCCAGGTCCTCTCCTCTGGCTGTGACCCCGTCCTCTCCATGTCTTCTCCTCTGGCTGTGACCCCGTCCTCTCCATGTCCTCTCCTCTGGCTGTGACCCCGTCCTCTCCATGTCCTCTCCTCTGTCTGTGGACAGAGTGGTCTCTGGGATGGAGGAGACATGTTCTGTCCATTAGGGCTGGTATGACAGTCTGTCACAGCATCAGTATTGTCATGACGGTCTTGTGAGGATCCAAATACAGTAGGTCAGATCAGCTTTGCAGAGGGGGACGAGGGAACTGGTTGGGGTTAACACCTCACACCCTGTTGTAAATCAAGGACAGGACATTCAGCATCTCCCTCTCCAATGTTCACCAGAGGAATGTGCCTTCGTCTTCAGGATCCGCCACTTTTTTTTCAAATTTTCGCCTAAAATGGCATACCCAAATCTAATTGCCTGTAGCTCAGGACCCAAATCTAATTGCCTGTAGCTCAGGACCCAAATCTAATTGCCTGTAGCTCAGGACCCAAATCTAATTGCCTGTAGCTCGGGACCCAAATCTAATTGCCTGTAGCTCAGGACCCAAATCTAATTGCCTGTAGCTCGGGACCCAAATCTAATTGCCTGTAGCTCGGGACCCAAATCTAATTGCCTGTAGCTCAGGACCCAAATCTAATTGCCTGTAGCTCAGGACCCAAATCTAATTGCCTGTAGCTCGGGACCCAAATCTAATTGCCTGTAGCTCAGGACCCAAATCTAATTGCCTGTAGCCTCGGGACCCAAATCTAATTGCCTGTAGCTCGGGACCCAAATCTAATTGCCTGTAGCTCGGGACCCAAATCTAATTGCCTGTAGCTCGGGACCCAAATCTAATTGCCTGTAGCTCAGGACCCAAATCTAATTGCCTGTAGCTCAGGACCCAAATCTAATTGCCTGTAGCTCAGGACCCAAATCTAATTGCCTGTAGCTCGGGACCCAAATCTAATTGCCTGTAGCTCAGGACCCAAATCTAATTGCCTGTAGCTCAGGACCCAAATCTAATTGCCTGTAGCTCAGGACCCAAATCTAATTGCCTATAACTCAGGCCCTGAAGCAAGGATATGCATATTCTTGGTATCATTTGAAAGGAAACACTTTGAAGTTTGTGGAAATGTGAAAGGAATGTAGGAGAATATAACACAGTAGATCTGGTAAAAGATAATACAAAGAAAAAAACTATTTCTTTTGTATTTTTTTTGTACCATCATCTTTGAAATGCAAGAGAAAGGCCATAATGTATTATTCCAGCCCAGCTGCAATTTAGATTTTGGCCACTAGATGGCAACAGTGTATGTGCAAAGTTTTAGACTTTAGACATTGCATTTCTGTTTAGAATGTTGTATCAAGACCGCCCAAATGTGCCTAATTTGTTTATTAATAACTGTTCATGTTTAAAACTGTGCCTCTCCTCAAACAATAGCATGGTATTCTTTCACTGTAATAGCTACTGGAAATTAGACAGTGCAGTTAGATTAACAAGAATTTAAGCTTTCTGCCAATGTGAGATATTTTTTAAATATATATTTTTTTTATTTCACCTTTATTTAACCAGGTAAGCTAGTTGAGAACAAGTTATCATTTGCAACTACAACCTGGCCAAGATAAAGCATAGCAGTTCGACACATACAACAACACAGAGTTACACATGGAATGAACAAAACATACAGTCAATAATACAGTAGAAGAAAAAGAAAACAAAGTCTATATACAGTGAGTGCAAATAAGGTTAAATAAGGGAGTTAAGGCAATAAATAGGCCATGGTGGCGAAGTAATTACAATATAGCAATTAAACACTGGAATGGTAGATGTGCAAAAGATAGATGTGCAAGTAGAGATACTGTGGTGCAAAAGGAGCAAAATAAATAAATACAGTATGGGGATGAGGTAGATAGATGGGCTGTATACAGATGGGCTATGAACAGGTGCAGTGATCTGTGATATGTCTATGTCCTGGGAAATGTTCTTGTTCCATACAACCTCATGCTAATTGCATTAGCCTACGTTAGCTCAACCTCATGCTAATTGCATTAGTCTACGTTAGCTCAACCTCATGCTAATTGCATTAGCCTACGTTAACTCAACCTCATGCGAATTGCATTAGCCTACGTTAGCTCAACCTCATGCTTATTGCATTAGCCTACGTTAACTCAACCTCATGCTAATTGCCTTAGCCTACGTTAGCTCAACCTCATGCTAATTGCATTAGCCTATGCTAGCTCAACCTCATGCTAATTGTATTAGCCTATGTTAACTCAACCTCATGCTAATTGCCTTAGCCTACGTTAGCTCAACCTCATGCTAATTGCATTAGCCTACGTTAACTCAACCTCATGCTAATTGCATTAGTCTACGTTAGCTCAACCTCATGCTAATTGCATTAGCCTATGTTAGCTCAACCTCATGCTAATTGCATTAGCCTACGTTAGCTCAACCTCATGCTAATTGCATTAGCCTATGCTAGCTCAACCTCATGCTAATTGTATTAGCCTATGTTAGCTCAACTGTCCCGTGGAAGGTACACCGATCCTGAAGAAGAGGCGGTGGGGAGCGATGATATCGCAGGTTACCTTCCGCGCTCTATCACAACCGGCCGTGATTGGGAATCCCATAGGGCGGCGCACAATTGGCCCAGGGTCGTCCGAGGTTGGCCGTCGTTGTAAATAAGAATGTGTTCTTAACTGACTTGCCAAGTTAAATATATATATATTTTTAAATCAGACCTGCTCCTTAAAGTTTGCAGTTCTGTTTAAAAACAATATTTTGCTCAAAATGTATTGTTTTACCATTAAGTGTATGTACACTACTGTAATTATACTTGGGATATTGTTTTACAACAAGAACAGGAAATACATTGCTGAACTGGAAGTGTTTGGAAATGAAAGGCTTGTCTGAGGTGAGTCTGGCTGGGTGGTGGTGTCAGGAGAATGAGACTGTCTACCATGAAATAATGGATCTCTCAACGGGAGAATGAGACTGTCTACCATGAAACAATGGAATAATGGATCTCTCAACGGGAGAATGAGACTGTCTACCATGAAATAATGGATCTCTCAACGGGAGAATGAGACTGTCTACCATGAAATAATGGATCTCTCAACGGGAGAATGAGACTGTCTACCATGAAATAATGGATCTCTCAACGGGAGAATGAGACTGTCTACCATGAAACAATGGAATAATGGATCTCTCAACGGGAGAATGAGACTGTCTACCATGAAATAATGGAATAATGGATCTCTCAACAGGAGAATGAGACTGTCTACCATGAAACAATGGAATAATGGATCTCTCAACAGGAGAATGAGACTGTCTACCATGAAATAATGGAATAATGGATCTCTCAACGGGAGAATGAGACTGTCTACCATGAAACAATGGAATAATGGATCTCTCAACAGGAGAATGAGACTGTCTACCATGAAATAATGGAATAATGGATCTCTCAACGGGAGAATGAGACTGTCTACCATGAAACAATGGAATAATGGATCTCTCAACGGGAGAATGACTGTCTACCATTAAACAATGGAATAATGGATCTCTCAACGGGAGAATGAGACTGTCTACCATGAAATAATGGAATAATGGATCTCTCAACAGGAGAATGACTGTCTACCAATAAATAATGGAATAATGGATCTCTCAACAGGAGAATGAGACTGTCTACCATGAAATAATGGAATAATGGATCTCTCAACGGGAGAATGAGACTGTCTACCATGAAATAATGGAATAATGGATCTCTCAACGGGAGAATGACACTGCCTACCATGAAATAATGGAATAATGGATCTCTCAACAGGAGAATGACTGTCTACCATGAAATAATGGAATAATGGATCTCTCAACGGGAGAATGACACTGTCTACCATGAAATAATGGAATAATGGATCTCTCAACGGGAGAATGACACTGTCTACCATGAAATAATGGAATAATGGATCTCTCAACGGGAGAATGACACTGTCTACCATGAAATAATGGAATAATGGATCTCTCAACGGGAGAATGAGACTGTCTACCATGAAATAATGGAATAATGGATCTCTCAACAGGAGAATGAGACTGTCTACCATGAAACAATGGAATAATGGATCTCTCAACGGGAGAATGAGACTGTCTACCAATAAATAATGGAATAATGGATCTCTCAACAGGAGAATGAGACTGTCTACCATGAAACAATGGAATAATGGATCTCTCAACGGGAGAATGAGACTGTCTACCATGAAATAATGGAATAATGGATCTCTCAACGGGAGAATGAGACTGTCTACCATGAAATAATGGATCTCTCAACAGGAGAATGACTGTCTACCATTAAATAATGGAATAATGGATCTCTCAATGGGAGAATGAGACTGTCTACCATGAAATAATGGATCTCTCAACAGGAGAATGACTGTCTACCATGAAATAATGGAATAATGGATCTCTCAACGGGAGAATGAGACTGTCTACCATGAAACAATGGAATAATGGATCTCTCAACGGGAGAATGAGACTGTCTACCATGAAACAATGGAATAATGGATCTCTCAACGGGAGAATGAGACCGTCTACCATGAAATAATGGAATAATGGATCTCTCAACGGGAGAATGAGACTGTCTACCATGAAACAATGGAATAATGGATCTCTCAACGGGAGAATGACTGTCTACCATGAAATAATGGAATAATGGATCTCTCAACGGGAGAATGAGACTGTCTGCCATGAAATAATGGAATAATGGATCTCTCAACAGGAGAGCTCAGTGTTTAGAAACAGGCTTGAAGTGGTATGAGGTGGCTGGTTGAGTGGAGTGGTACCAGGTGAAGGATACTTGTCTGTTGTAGTCTGAGTGGTTTGTGGATTGACTGCGTAGGTTTGCATTATATGGAACAATACCCCCATCCCTCTAAAGGCCCGAGAGAATGTTCTGCTCAGTGGTTAGAAACACGACTGTAGTGGTAACTGATGGTGTCAGAGTGGTGTGTGGATAGATAACACTGAAGCCTGCTGGACCCTACTGTCAGAGTGGTGTGTGGATAGATAGATAGATAACACTGAAGCCTGCTGGACCCTGTCAGAGTGGTGTGTGGATAGATAGATAACACTGAAGCCTGCTGGACCCTACTGTCAGAGTGGTGTGTAGATATAACACTGAAGCCTGCTGGACCCTGTCAGAGTGGTGTGTGGATAGATAGATAACACTGAAGCCTGCTGGACCCTACTGTCAGAGTGGTGTGTGGATAGATAACACTGAAGCCTGCTGGACCCTACTGTCAGAGTGGTGTGTAGATAGATAACACTGAAGCCTGCTGGACCCTACTGTCAGAGTGGTGTGTGGATAGATAGATAACACTGAAGCCTGCTGGACCCTACTGTCAGAGTGGTGTGTGGATAGATAACACTGAAGCCTGCTGGACCCTGTCAGAGTGGTGTGTGGATAGATAGATAACACTGAAGCCTGCTGGACCCTACTGTCAGAGTGGTGTGTAGATAGATAACACTGAAGCCTGCTGGACCCTACTGTCAGAGTGGTGTGTAGATAGATAACACTGAAGCCTGCTGGACCCTACTGTCAGAGTGGTGTGTGGATAGATAGATAACACTGAAGCCTGCTGGACCCTACTGTCAGAGTGGTGTGTGGATAGATAACACTGAAGCCTGCTGGACCCTGTCAGAGTGGTGTGTGGATAGATAACACTGAAGCCTGCTGGACGCTACTGTCAGAGTGGTGTGTGGATAGATAACACTGAAGCCTGCTGGACCCTACTGTCAGAGTGGTGTGTAGATAGATAGATAACACTGAAGCCTGCTGGCCCCTACTGTCAGAGTGGTGTGTGGATAGATAGATAACACTGAAGCCTGCTGGACCCTACTGTCAGAGTGGTGTGTTGATAGATAGATAACACTGAAGCCTGCTGGACCCTACTGTCAGAGTGGTGTGTGGATAGATAACACTGAAGCCTGCTGGACCCTACTGTCAGAGTGGTGTGTGGATAGATAACACTGAAGCCTGCTGGACCCTACTGTCAGAGTGGTGTGTGGATAGATAGATAACACTGAAGCCTGCTGGACCCTACTGTCAGAGTGGTGTGTGGATAGATAACACTGAAGCCTGCTGGACCCTGTCAGAGTGGTGTGTGATAGATAACACTGAAGCCTGCTGGACGCTACTGTCAGAGTGGTGTGTGGATAGATAACACTGAAGCCTGCTGGACCCTACTGTCAGAGTGGTGTGTAGATAGATAGATAACACTGAAGCCTGCTGGCCCCTACTGTCAGAGTGGTGTGTGGATAGATAGATAACACTGAAGCCTGCTGGACCCTACTGTCAGAGTGGTGTGTGGATAGATAGATAACACTGAAGCCTGCTGGACCCTACTGTCAGAGTGGTGTGTGGATAGATAGATAACACTGAAGCCTGCTGGACCCTACTGTCAGAGTGGTGTGTGGATAGATAGATAACACTGAAGCCTGCTGGACCCTACTGTCAGAGTGGTGTGGATAGATAGATAACACTGAAGCCTGCTGGACCCTACTGTCAGAGTGGTGTGTAGATAGATAACACTGAAGCCTGCTGGACCCTGTCAGAGTGGTGTGTGGATAGATAGATAACACTGAAGCCTGCTGGACCCTACTGTCAGAGTGGTGTGTAGATAGATAACACTGAAGCCTGCTGGACCCTACTGTCAGAGTGGTGTGTAGATAGATAACACTGAAGCCTGCTGGACCCTACTGTCAGAGTGGTGTGTAGATAGATAACACTGAAGCCTGCTGGACCCTACTGTCAGAGTGGTGTGTAGATAGATAACACTGAAGCCTGCTGGACCCTACTGTCAGAGTGGTGTGTGGATAGATAACACTGAAGCCTGCTGGCCCCTACTGTCAGAGTGGTGTGTGGATAGATAGATAACACTGAAGCCTGCTGGACCCTACTGTCAGAGTGGTGTGTGGATAGATAACACTGAAGCCTGCTGGACCCTGTCAGAGTGGTGTGTGTGTATGGAACTAAACACTGTATTAAACTGGATAGATGTCTGAGTGTGGAACTAAACACTGTATTAAACTGGATAGATGTCTCTGTCTTATTGGCTTTGAATCATAGAATATTTTCTCTTCTCAAAATGGTGTTTATTTCTGTAAAGCATTTACACGTGTGTGTGTGTGTGTGTGTGTGTGTGTGTGTGTGTGTGTGTGTGTGTGTGTGTGTGTGTGTGTGTGTGTGTGTGTGTGTGTGTGTGTGTGTGTGTGTTTAATATCCAGAAACAGAACTAGGTCCAAAGCTAAGAGGCAGAGCTAACACAGTTCTTTAGAAGTGCACCTGGTTTGTTTTTCCAAATGTGTTATTCTGCCTAAGGGAGAGACAGGATGAGAGAGGGAGAGACAGGATGAGAGAGGGAGAGACAGGATGAGAGAGGGAGAGACAGGATGAGACAGGATGAGAGAGGGAGAGACAGGATGAGAGAGGGAGAGACAGGATGAGAGAGGGAGAGACAGGATGAGAGAGGGAGAGACAGGATGAGAGAGGGAGAGACAGGAAGAGAGAGGGGGAGACAGGATGAGAGAGGGAGAGACAGGATGAGAGAGGGAGAGACAGGATGAGAGAGGGAGAGACAGGATGAGAGAGGGAGAGACAGGATGAGAGAGGGAGAGACAGGATGAGAGAGGGAGAGACAGGATGAGAGAGGGAGAGACAGGATGAAAGAGGGAGAGACAGGATGAGAGAGGGAGAAAACAGAGAGGGAGAGGCAGGATGAGAGAGGGAGAGGCAGGAAGAGAGAGGATGAGAGAGGGAGAGACAGGATGAGAGAGGGAGAGACAGGAAGAGATAGTGAGAGACAGGAAGAGAGAGGAACAGACAGGATGAGAGAGGGAGAGACAGGAAGAGAGAGGGAGAAAACAGAGATACTCTCCGAGGCTTTCCATGCAGGGGGCTGCTACTGTAACAGTGGTGTGTGCGTGCATCTGTTTATCATTATATTCCTTCCCCCTCTTCTCCTCCCTCCATCCACCCTTCTCTCCGTCATCATCTTCCCCTCTTCTCCTCCCTCCATCCACCCTTCTCTCCGTCATCATCTTCCCCCTCTTCTCCTCCCTCCATCCACCCTTCTCTCCGTCATCATCTTCCTCCTCTTCTCCTCCCTCCATCCACCCTTCTCTCCGTCATCATCTTCCTCCTCTTCATCTCCCTCCGTCCACCCTTCTCTCCGTCATCATCTTCCCCTCTTCTCCTCCCTCCATCCACCCTTCTCTCCGTCATCATCTTCCCCTCTTCTCCTCCCTCCATCCACCCTTCTCTCCGTCATCATCTTCCCCTCTTCTCCTCCCTCCATCCACCCTTCTCTCCGTCATCATCTTCCCTCTTCTCCTCCCTCCATCCACCCTTCTCTCCGTCATCATCTTCCCCTCTTCTCCTCCCTCCATCCACCCTTCTCTCCGTCATCATCTTCCCTCTTCTCCTCCCTCCATCCACCCTTCTCTCCGTCATCATCTTCCCCTCTTCTCCTCCCTCCATCCACCCTTCTCTCCGTCATCATCTTCCCCTCTTCTCCTCCCTCCATCCACCCTTCTCTCCGTCATCATCTTCCCCTCTTCTCCTCCCTCCATCCACCCTTCTCTCCGTCATCATCTTCCCCTCTTCTCCTCCCTCCATCCACCCTTCTCTCCGTCATCATCTTCCCCTCTTCTCCTCCCTCCATCCACCCTTCTCTCCGTCATCATCTTCCCCTCTTCTCCTCCCTCCATCCACCCTTCTCTCCGTCATCATCTTCCCCTCTTACCTCCAGACCACCCACCACCCACACAGAGAGAGAACCACTTCATTTCACTTCCATTAGGGAGAATATTCATGAGCACATTAACAATGACTGTTTTCTTCTTCTCTCACTCATTTTCCCCGCCTGAGGAAGATTGATAGCTTGAGAAAACCGGGGAAATAATGTTGTCTTTCTTTCTCCTGTGTGCGAAGCGTGTCGACGGACCAATTAAATGGAAATACGTTCAAATAATTGTTGTGGGTTTGAGTTGGGAACAGGAGTATGATAAGAGGGTGTTTTTCTGCGAGGCTGCCCAGGCCTTCTGGACTGAGACAATTTGGGAACCTATTATGATTGACAAGTGATGTGAATGGCTTTCTCCCCTCTAGGGAGAAGCTCTATCTCTCTCCTGTCTCCCAGGCTCTCTCTCTCTCATTCTATCTCTCTCCTGTCTCCCAGGCTCTCTCTCTCTCATTCTATCTCTCTCCTGTCTCCCAGGCTCTCTCTCTCTCATTCTATCTCTCTCCTGTCTCCCAGGCTCTCTCTCTCATTCTATCTCTCTCCTGTCTCCCAGGCTCTCTCTCTCTCATTCTATCTCTCTCCTGTCTCCCAGGCTCTCTCTCTCATTCTATCTCTCTCCTGTCTCCCAGGCTCTCTCTCTCATTCTATCTCTCTCCTGTCTCCCAGGTACTCTCTCTCTCATTCTATCTCTCTCCTGTCTCCCAGGCTCTCTCTCTCTCATTCTATCTCTCTCCTGTCTCCCAGGCTCTCTCTCTCATTCTATCTCTCTCCTGTCTCCCAGGCTCTCTCTCTCTCATTCTATCTCTCTCCTGTCTCCCAGGCACTTCTTCTCTCATTCTATCTCTCTCCTGTCTCCCAGGCTCTCTCTCTCTCATTCTATTTCTCTCCTGTCTCCCAGGCTCTCTCTCTCATTCTATCTCTCTCCTGTCTCCCAGGCTCTCTCTCTCATTCTATCTCTCTCCTGTCTCCCAGGCACTTCTTCTCTCATTCTATCTCTCTCCTGTCTCCCAGGCTCTCTCTCTCTCATTCTATTTCTCTCCTGTCTCCGAGGCTCTCTCTCTCATTCTATCTCTCTCCTGTCTCCCAGGCTCTCTCTCTCATTCTATCTCTCTCCTGTCTCCCAGGCTCTCTCTCTCTCATTCTATCTCTCTCCTGTCTCCCAGGCACTTCTTCTCTCATTCTATCTCTCTCCTGTCTCCCAGGCTCTCTCTCATTCTATTTCTCTCCTGTCTCCCAGGCTCTCTCTCTCTCATTCTATTTCTCTCCTGTCTCCCAGGCTCTCTCTCTCTCATTCTATCTCTCTCCTGTCTCCCAGGCACTCTCTCTCATTCTATCTCTCTCCTGTCTCCCAGGCTCTCTCTCTCATTCTATCTCTCTCCTGTCTCCCAGGCTCTCTCTCTCTCATTCTATTTCTCTCCTGTCTCCCAGGCTCTCTCTCTCTCATTCTATCTCTCTCCTGTCTCCCAGGCTCTCTCTCTCTCATTCTATCTCTCTCCTGTCTCCCAGGCACTCTCTCTCTCATTCTATCAATTCAATTCAATTCAATTCAAGGGGCTTTATTGGCATGGGAAACATGTGTTAACATTGCCAAAGCAAGTAAGGTATATAATATATAAAGTGAAATAAACAATAAAAAATAACAGTAGACATCACACATACAGAAGTTTCAAAACAATAAAGACATTACAAATGTCATATTATATATATATATATATATACAGTGTTTTTACAATGTGCAAATGGTAAAGGACACAAGATAAAATAAATAAGCATAGATATGTGTTGTATTTACAATGGTGCGTGTTCTTCACTGGTTGCCCTTTTCTCGTGGCAACAGGTCACAAATCTTGCTGCTCTGATGGCACACTGTGGAATTTCACCCAGTAGATATGGGAGTTTTTCAAAATTGGATTTGTTTTCGAATTCTTTGTGGATCTGTGTAATCTGAGGGAAATATGTCTCTCTAATATGGTCATACATTGGGCAGGAGGTTAGGAAGTGCAGCTCAGTTTCCACCTCATTTTGTGGGCAGTGAGCACATAGCCTGTCTTCTCTTGAGAGCCATGTCTGCCTACGTCGGCCTTTCTCAATAGCAAGGCTATGCTCGCTGAGTCTGTACATAGTCAAAGCTTTCCTTAATTTTGGGTCAGTCACAGTGGTCAGGTATTCTGCCGCTGTGTACTCTCTGTGTAGGGCCAAATAGCATTCTAGTTTGCTCTGTTTTTTTGTTAATTCTTTCCAGTGTGTCAAGTAATTATCTTTTTGTTTTCTCATGATTTGGTTGGGTCTAATTGTGCTGCTGTCATGGGGCTCTGTAGGGTGTGTTTGTGAACAGAGCCCCAGGACCAGCTTGCTTAGGGGACTCTTCTCCAGGTTCATCTCTCTGTAGGTGATGGCTTTGTTGTGGAAGGTTTGGGAATCGCTTCCTTTTAGGTGGTTATAGAATTTAACTGCTCTTTTCTGGATTTTGATAATTAGTGGGTATCGGCCTAATTCTGCTCTGCATGCATTATTTGGTGTTCTACGTTGTACATTGAGGATATTTTTGCAGAATTCTGCGTGCAGAGTCTCAATTTGGTGTTTGTCCCATTTTGTGAAGTCTTGGTTGGTGAGCGGACCCCAGACCTCACAACCATAAAGGGCAATGGGCTCTATGACTGATTCAAGTATTTTTAGCCAAATCCTAATTGGTATGTTGAAATTTATGTTCCTTTTGATGGCATAGAATGCCCTTCTTGCCTTGTCTCTCAGATCGTTCACAGCTTTGTGGAAGTTACCTGTGGCGCTGATGTTTAGGCCAAGGTATGTATAGTTTTTTGTGTGCTCTAGGGCAACAGTGTCTAGATGGAATTTGTATTTGTGGTCCTGGTGACTGGACCTTTTTGGAACACCATTATTTTGGTCTTACTGAGATTTACTGTCAGGGCCCAGGTCTGACAGAATCTGTGCATAAGATCTAGGTGCTGCTGTAGGCCCTCCTTGGTTGGTGACAGAAGCACCAGATCATCAGCAAACAGCAGACATTTGACTTCAGATTCTAGTAGGGTGAGGCCGGGTGCTGCAGACTTTTCTAGTGCCCGCGCCAGTTCGTTGATATATATGTTGAAGAGGGTGGGGCTTAAGCTGCATCCCTGTCTAACCCCACGACCCTGTGTGAAGAAATGTGTGTGTTTTTTGCCAATTTTAACCGCACACTTGTTGTTTGTGTACATGGATTTTATGATGTCGTATGTTTTACCCCCAACACCACTTTCCAACAGTTTGTATAGCAGACCCTCTTGCCAAATTGAGTCGAAGGCTTTTTTGAAATCAACAAAGCATGAGAAGACTTTGCCTTTGTTTTGGTTTGTTTGGTTGTCAATTAGGGTGTGCAGGGTGAATACATGGTCTGTTGTACGGTAATTTGGTAAAAAGCCAATTTGACATTTGCTCAGTACATTGTTTTCATTGAGGAAGTGTACGAGTCTGCTGTTAATGATAATGCAGAGGATTTTCCCAAGGTTACTGTTGACGCATATTCCACGGTAGTTATTGGGGTCAAATTTGTCTCCATTTTTGTGGATTGGGGTGATCAGTCCTTGGTTCCAAATATTGGGGAAGATGCCAGAGCTAAGGATGATGTTAAAGAGTTTTAGTATAGCCAATTGGAATTTGTTGTCTGTATATTTGATCATTTCATTGAGGATACCATCAACACCACAGGCCTTTTTGGGTTGGAGGGTTTTTATTTTGTCCTGTAACTCATTCAATGTTATTGGAGAATCCAGTGGGTTCTGGTAGTCTTTAATAGTTGATTCTAAGATCTGTATTTGATCATGTATATGTTTTTGCTCTTTATTCTTTGTTATAGAGCCAAAAAGATTGGAGAAGTGGTTTACCCATACATCTCCATTTTGGATAGATAATTCTTCGTGTTGTTGTTTGTTTAGTGTTTTCCAATTTTCCCAGAAGTGGTTAGAGTCTATGGATTCTTCAATTACATTGAGCTGATTTCTGACATGCTGTTCCTTCTTTTTCCGTAGTGTATTTCTGTATTGTTTTAGTGATTCACCATAGTGAAGGCGTAGACTCAGGTTTTCCGGGTCTCTATGTTTTTGGTTGGACAGGTTTCTCAATTTCTTTCTTAGAATTTTGCATTCTTCATCAAACCATTTGTCATTGTTGTTAATTTTCTTCGGTTTTCTATTTGAGATTTTTAGATTTGATAGGGAAGCTGAGAGGTCAAAAATACTGTTAAGATTTTCTACTGCCAAGTTTACACCTTCACTATTGCAGTGGAACGTTTTACCCAGGAAATTGTCTAAAAGGGATTGAATTTGTTGTTGCCTAATTGTTTTTTGGTAGGTTTCCAAACTGCATTCCTTCCATCTATAGCATTTCTTAATGTTACTCAGTTCCTTTGGCTTTGATGCCTCATGATTGAGTATTGCTCTGTTTAGGTAGACTGTGATTTTGCTGTGGTCTGATAGGGGTGTCAGTGGGCTGACTGTGAACGCTCTGAGAGACTCTGGGTTGAGGTCAGTGATAAAGTAGTCTACAGTACTACTGCCAAGAGATGAGCTATAGGTGTACCTACCATAGGAGTCCCCTTGAAGCCTACCATTGACTATGTACATACCTAGCGTGCGACAGAGCTGCAGGAGTTGTGACCCGTTTTTGTTGGTTATGTTGTCATAGTTGTGCCTAGGGGGGCATACGGGGGAGGGGATGCTGTCACCTCCAGGCAGGTGTTTGTCCCCCTGTGTGGTGTGGGTGTCAGGTTCTTGTCCGGTTCTGGCATTTAGGTCACCACAGACTAGTACATGTCCCTGGGCCTGGAAATGGTTGATTTCCCCCTCCAGGATGGAGAAGCTGTCTTCATTAAAATATGGGGATTCTAGTGGGGGGATATAGGTAGCTATCTCTCTATCTATCTCTCTCCTGTCTCCCAGGCTCTCTCTCTCATTCTATCTCTCTCCTGTCTCCCAGGCACTTCTTCTCTCATTCTATCTCTCTCCTGTCTCCCAGGCTCTCTCTCTCTCTCATTCTATCTCTCTCCTGTCTCCCAGGCTCTCTCTCTCTCTCTCATTCTATCTCTCTCCTGTCTCCCAGGCTCTCTCTCTCTCATTCTATCTCTCTCCTGTCTCCCAGGCTCTCTCTCTCTCATTCTATCTCTCTCCTGTCTCCCAGGCTCTCTCTCTCTCATTCTATCTCTCTCCTGTCTCCCAGGCACTCTCTCTCTCATTCTATCTCTCTCCTGTCTCCCAGGCACTCTCTCTCTCATTCTATCTCTCTCCTGTCTCCCAGGCTCTCTCTCTCTCATTCTATCTCTCTCCTGTCTCCCAGGTACTCTCTCTCTCATTCTCTCTCTCTCCTGTCTCCCAGGTACTCTCTCTCTCATTCTCTCTCTCTCCTGTCTCCCAGGCTCTCTCTCTCATTCTATCTCTCTCCTGTCTCCCAGGTACTCTCTCTCTCTCTCATTCTATCTCTCTCCTGTCTCCCAGGCTCTCTCTCATTCTCTCTCTCTCCTGTCTCCCAGGCACTCTCTCTCTCATTCTATTTCTCTCCTGTCTCCCAGGCACTTCTTCTCTCATTCTATCTCTCTCCTGCCTCCCAGGCACTCTCTCTCATTCTCTCTCTCTCCTGTCTCCCAGGCTCTCTCTCTCATTCTATCTCTCTCCTGTCTCCCAGGTACTCTCTCTCTCTCTCATTCTATCTCTCTCCTGTCTCCCAGGCTCTCTCTCTCTCTCATTCTATCTCTCTCCTGTCTCCCAGGTACTCTCTCTCTCTCTCATTCTATCTCTCTCCTGTCTCCCAGGCTCTCTCTCTCATTCTCTCTCTCTCCTGTCTCCCAGGCACTCTCTCTCATTCTATCTCTCTCCTGTCTCCCAGGCTCTCTCTCTCTCATTCTATTTCTCTCCTGTCTCCCAGGCACTTCTTCTCTCATTCTATCTCTCTCCTGCCTCCCAGGCACTCTCTCTCATTCTCTCTCTCTCCTGTCTCCCAGGCTCTCTCTCTCATTCTATCTCTCTCCTGTCTCCCAGGTACTCTCTCTCTCTCATTCTATCTCTCTCCTGTCTCCCAGGCTCTCTCTCTCTCATTCTATCTCTCTCCTGTCTCCCAGGTACTCTCTCTCTCTCTCATTCTATCTCTCCTGTCTCCCAGGCTCTCTCTCTCTCATTCTATCTCTCTCCTGTCTCCCAGGTTCTCTCTCTCTCATTCTATCTCTCTCCTGTCTCCCAGGCACTCTCTCTCATTCTATCTCTCTCCTGTCTCCCAGGCTCTCTCTCTCTCATTCTATTTCTCTCCTGTCTCCCAGGCACTTCTTCTCTCATTCTATCTCTCTCCTGTCTCCCAGGCTCTCTCTCTCTCATTCTATTTCTCTCCTGTCTCCCAGGCACTTCTTCTCTCATTCTATTTCTCTCCTGTCTCCCAGGCACTTCTTCTCTCATTCTATCTCTCTCCTGTCTCCCAGGTACTCTCTCTCTCATTCTCTCTCTCTCCTGTCTCCCAGGCTCTCTCTCTCATTCTATCTCTCTCCTGTCTCCCAGGTACTCTCTCTCTCTCTCATTCTATCTCTCTCCTGTCTCCCAGGCTCTCTCTCTCATTCTCTCTCTCTCCTGTCTCGCAGGCACTCTCTCTCATTCTATCTCTCTCCTGTCTCCCAGGCTCTCTCTCTCTCATTCTATCTCTTTCCTGTCTCCCAGGCACTCTCTCTCTCATTCTATCTCTTTCCTGTCTCCCAGGCACTCTCTCTCTCATTCTATCTCTCTCCTGCCTCCCAGGCACTCTCTCTCATTCTATCTCTCTCCTGTCTCCCAGGTACTCTCTCTCTCATTCTATCTCTCTCCTGTCTCCCAGGCTCTCTCTCTCTCATTCTATCTCTCTCCTGTCTCCCAGGCTCTCTCTCTCTCATTCTATTTCTCTCCTGTCTCCCAGGCTCTCTCTCTCTCATTCTATCTCTCTCCTGTCTCCCAGGCACTTCTTCTCTCATTCTATCTCTCTCCTGTCTCCCAGGCACTCTCCCTCTCATTCTATTTCTCTCTCTCATTCTATTTCTCTCTTTCATTCTATTTCTCTCTCTCATTCTATTTCTCTCTCTCTCATTCTATTTCTCTCTCTCATTCTATTTCTCTCTCTCATTCTATTTCTCTCTCTCATTCTATTTCTCCCTCTCATTCTATTTCTCCCTCTCTCATTCTATTTCTCCCTTTCATTCTTTCTCTCCAGAAGATAAGAAGAGAGAGGTCACATAAGTGATAAGAGGATAGAACATGATGGAAATGTTTTGTGCTGTTCTAATAACCAATTTCTGTGTTCATGCAAGTGACTGACTGAACGAATCCTCACTTACCAGTATCTGTAATTTGGCAGTAGGCACAGACCTTGTTTTGAGAAGGAAAGGTGTCTCCGTTTATAATGTCATTACAGAGGTACAGATCAGGGAGTCAGAGGGTTAATCCCCAGGGAGAAATCCCCACCATCCAGCAGACCCAATCTGGTGACGTGTTATTGGAGCAGGACAAAAACAAAGACAAGAAAACAACAGCAGTACACATCTATCACTAGAGGGGGGAAAACTTCAATTCATTTAGAGTAACTGTCATCCATTACCAACATATTTTATTCCTTTTGCTGACAGGCATGTGAAGAAAACTAATTAGCATATTTACCAAAGGGCCCCAGGGGACCGGTAATTCCCCCTTTGGACACATGACTCACATCATGATGGGTGGATAGAGAGAGAGGTGTCTTTGTAGAGCAGATGTCTCTATCTCCTGGTGGTTCTGGCTCCTATCTCCTGGTGGTTCTGGCTCCTATCTCCTGGTGGTTCTGACTGCTATCTCCCGGTGGTTCTGGCTGCTATCTCCCGGTGGTTCTGGCTGCTATCTCCCGGTGGTTCTGGCTCCTATCTCCTGGTGGTTCTGTCTGGTATGTCCTGGTGTTCTGACTGCTATCTCCTGGTGGTTCTGGCTCCTATCTCCTGGTGGTTCTGGCTGTTATCTCCTGGTGGTTCTGGCTGCTATCTCCTGGTGGTTCTGGCTGTTATCTCCTGGTGGTTCTGGCTGCTATCTCCTGGTGGTTCTGGCTGCTATCTCCCGGTGGTTCTGGCTCCTATCTCCTGGTGGTTCTGTCTGCTATCTCCTGGTGTTCTGACTGCTATCTCCTGGTGGTTCTGGCTGTTATCTCCTGGTGGTTCTGGCTGCTATCTCCTGGTGGTTCTGGCTGCTATCTAATGCATGGTGGTGAGAAACACACTAGAGTGGAAATGATGAATGCTTCATGGGAGCAGAGAGGAAGCAGAGAGGAAGGAGGGAGGGGAGCAGATAGGAAGGAGGGAGGGGAGTAGAGGGGAAGGAGGGAGGGGGAGTAGAGTAGAGGGAAGGAAGGAGGGGGATGGGAGTAAAGAGGAAGGAAGGAGGGGGAGGGGAGTAAAGAGGAAGGATGGAGGGGAGTAAAGGGAGGAGGAGAGAGGGAGGGGAGTAAAGAGGAAGGAGGGAGGGGAGTAAAGAGAAAGGAGAGAGGGGGAGGGGAGTAGAGGGAGGAGGAGAGAGGGAGGGAGTAAAGAGGAAGGAGGGAGGGGAGTAGAGAGGAAGGAGAGGGGGAGGGGAGTAAAGAGGAAGGAGGGAGGGGAGGAAAGGGAAGGAGAGAGGGGAGGGGAGTAGAGGGAGGAGGAGAGTGAGGGAGAGAGAGTGAGGAGGGAGGAGAGTAGAGGTGGAAGGGGAGGGTAGTAGAGGGAAAGGAGGGAAGGGGAGGGGAGTAGAGGGGAAGAAGGGAGGGGGAGGGGAGTAGAGGGGAAGAAGGGAGGGGAGTAGAGGGGAAGGAGGGAGGGGAGTAGAGCAGAGGGGAAGGAGGGCGGGGAGTAGAGGAGAAGGAGGGAAGGAGGGAAGGGGGGAGTAGAGGGGAAGGAAGATAAGAGAGTTGTGAATGGGGAAGAGGTGGGAAGGGGAGGGGAGAGAGAGGGAGAGGGAAGGAGGAAGTGGTGGATGGGAGGGAAGAGAGGGGTGGCAAGATCAATGAACTCCACTGTTGACAGTGAGGTAATACTGTACTGTATTAATCCTATATCTCCACTGTTGACAGTGAGGTAATATTGTACTGTATTAATCATATATCTCTACTGTACTCTATTAATCCTATATCTCTACTGTACTGTATTAATCCTATATCTCCACTGTTGACAGTGAGGTAATACTGCACTGTATTAATCCTATATCTCTACTGTTGACAGTGAGGTAATATTGTACTGTATTAATTCTATATCTCTACTGTACTGTATTAATCCTATATCTCTTCTGTACTGTATTAATCCTATATCTCCACTGTTGACAGTGAGGTAATATTGTACTGTATTAATCCTATATCTCTACTGTACTGTATTATTCCTATATCTCCACTGTTGACAGTGAGGTAATACTGTACTGTATTAATCCTATATCTCTACTGTTGACAGTGAGGTAATACTGTACTGTATTAATCCTATATCTCTATTGTACTGTATTAATCCTATATCTCTACTGTACTGTATTAATCCTATATCTCTACTGTACTGTATTAATCCTATATCTCTACTGTTGACAGTGAGTTAATACTGTACTGTATTAATCCTATATCTCCACTGTTGACAGTGAGGTAATACTGTACTGTATTAATCCTATATCTCTACTGTACTGTATTAATCCTATATCTCTACTGTTGACAGTGAGGTAATACTGTACTGTATTAATCATATATCTCTACTGTTGACAGTGAGGTAATATTGTACTGTATTAATCCTATATCTCTACTGTTGACAGTGAGGTAATACTGTACTGTATTAATCCTATATCTCTACTGTTGACAGTGAGGTAATACTGTACTGTATTAATCCTATATCTCTACTGTTGACAGTGAGGTAATATTGTAATGTATTAATCCTATATCTCTACTGTACTGTATTAATCCTATATCTCTACTGTACTGTATTAATCCTATATCTCTACTGTACTGTATTAATCCTATATCTCTACTGTACTGTATTAATCCTATATCTCTATTGTACTGTATTACTCCTATATCTCTACTGTACTGTATTAATCCTATATCTCTACTGTACTGTATTAATCCTATATCTCTACTGTTGACAGTGAGGTAATATTGTACTGTATTAATCCTATATCTCTACTGTACTGTATTAATCCTATATCTCTACTGTTTGACAGTGAGGTAATATTGTACTGTATTAATCCTATATCTCTACTGTACTGTATTAATCCTATATCTCTACTGTACTGTATTAATCCTATATCTCTACTGTTGACAGTGAGGTAATACTGTACTGTATTAATCCTATATCTCTACTGTACTGTATTAATCCTATATCTCTACTGTTGACAGTGAGGTAATACTGTACTGTATTAATCCTATATCTCTACTGTTGACAGTGAGGTAATATTGTACTGTATTAATCCTATATCTCTACTGTACTGTATTAATCCTATATCTCTACTGTTGACAGTGATGGTAATACTGTACTGTATTAATCATATATCTCTACTGTTGACAGTGAGGTAATATTGTACTGTATTAATCCTATATCTCTACTGTTGACAGTGAGGTAATACTGTACTGTATTAATCCTATATCTCTACTGTACTGTATTAATCCTATAGCTCTACTGTTGACAGTGAGGTAATACTGTACTGTATTAATCCTATATCTCTACTGTTGACAGTGAGGTAATATTGTACTGTATTAATCCTATATCTCTACTGTACTGTATTAATCCTATATCTCTACTGTACTGTTTTAATCCTATATCTCTACTGTACTGTATTAATCCTATATCTCTACTGTTGACAGTGAGGTAATATTGTACTGTATTAATCCTATATCTCTACTGTACTGTATTAATCCTATATCTCTACTGTTGACAGTGAGGTAATATTGTACTGTATTAATCCTATATCTCTACTGTACTGTATTAATCCTATATCTCTACTGTTGACAGTGAGGTAATACTGTACTGTATTAATCCTATATCTCTACTGTTGACAGTGAGGTAATATTGTACTGTATTAATCCTATATCTCTACTGTACTGTATTAATCCTATATCTCTACTGTACTGTATTAATCCTATATCTCTACTGTACTGTATTAATCCTATATCTCTACTGTTGACAGTGAGGTAATATTGTACTGTATTAATCCTATATCTCTACTGTACTGTATTAATCCTATATCTCTACTGTTGACAGTGAGGTAATATTGTACTGTATTAATCCTATATCTCTACTGTACTGTATTAATCCTATATCTCTACTGTTGACAGTGAGGTAATACTGTACTGTATTAATCCTATATCTCTACTGTACTGTATTAATCCTATATCTCTACTGTACTGTATTAATCCTATATCTCTACTGTTGACAGTGAGGTAATACTGTACTGTATTAATCCTATATCTCTACTGTACTGTATTAATCCTATATCTCTACTGTACTGTATTAATCCTATATCTCTACTGTTGACAGTGAGGTAATACTGTACTGTATTAATCCTATATCTCTACTGTTGACAGTGAGGTAATACTGTACTGTATTAATCCTATATCTCTACTGTAGCTGGTGGATGTATTGTAATGCTGTTTTAGAGATATATGCTGATAGAAATGTTAAAATGACAAACTCACTTCTTGGGACTCAATCACCACACAAAACACACAAGGCAGCCTCTTTTAGTGAAAACATTTATTAGAAAAATCAGATCATGGTTTGCTTGATATTTCCTCTGTAATATGTGATCATTTGACTGTATGTGTACAGATGTAGGATCTTCATTTGAGCCAGTTTGCTACAGTATGAAATGAACCCTGCATCAACAGGATTTTAATGAATTTACATTTTTGTAGGGGTTGATAGATGGAAATCAAGTCTGAAATTTCAAAGTGGAATTTAGAAACTTCAGAAGCCTTTTAAAACCTCAAATACACAACAAGTTGTACATTTCCTGCATTGCAGGAAAGTTGTCCTGCAACACGGTGATCAAATTAAGATCCTGCATCTGTATTTACAGTGATGTTTTAAAGCGTATATATTTTTTTATCCCTGATGTTACGATTCTCTTTCAATCAGAGAGGAATAGAAATTCACCCACAAAGCGTGTATATATATGCGTGTTTGTGTGTGTGTGTGTGTGTGTGTGCGTGTCTATAGTTTCTGTGTGTTAATAGATCAGAAAGGTGTGCTTTGTTCAAGACCCTCAACATGTGATTGGAGCAATCATTTAGAGACAGACAAGACACACAGCAGGTCTTCTTGTTGTTGTTTTGTCGTGGTCAGAACAACGTCCTCGTCCCACTGCTACTGCTCTGCATTGTGTCTGTAATACACTGAGATTCCTGTCCTGGGCTGTGACTCCTCAGGCAGCTACATGCACAGGGTCTATGTTCACAGGGGGGTGATTCTAGTCAGATGATTGTCAGAAAGCCTTGGCAGGACACTGGGTGTGTCTGGACGCTGTAACCCCTCCTCCACCGGTGGAGATAAGTCCTGTTATAGGTCATCAGTGTTGTTTGTGGGTGTGGCCTGTAAACATGTGCAGTGTTGTAAAAGACTTCAGATGTTAATATGCCCGTGATGTCACAGATTCATCATCACACATGGGCCCTGGTCTAAAGTAGTGCACTGTCCCCTATGGGCCCTGGTCTAAAGTAGTGCACTATCCCCTATGGGCCCTGGTCTAAAGTAGTGCACTATCCCCTATGGGCCCTGGTCTAAAGGAGTGCACTATCCCCTATGGGCCCTGGTCTAAAGGAGTGCACTATCCCCTATGGGCCCTGGTCTAAAGTAGTGCACTATCCCCTATGGGCCCTGGTCTAAAGGAGTGCACTATCCCCTATGGGCCCTGGTCTAAAGTAGTGCACTATCCCCTATGGGCCCTGGTCTAAAGTAGTGCACTATCCCCCCTATGCACTGTCCCCTATGGCCCTGGTCTAAAGTAGTGCACTATCCCCTATGGGCCCTGGTCTAAAGTAGTGCACTATCCCCTATGGGCCCTGGTCTAAAGTAGTGCACTATCCCCTATGGGCCCTGGTCTAAAGTAGGGCACTATATAGAGAATAGGGTGCCATTTGGGTTTCAACCTTGATTCTTGTGTAAAAAGCAGTAGCCTCATGACTTAGAATCCTCAGAATGGTCACATCGTGCTCTTCTTTAAGTGTGTTGGGTCATGGACTAGATCACATTCACTTATTCCTACATTTGTGCTCTTGTTCACTTGTGGGTTCTTTCAGTTGACTACTGGTCTGGAAAGAGAAGTGAAATCCCTCCAGAGTAGAATGCGGTCGGTACACCATGCTATAAAAGGGTGAAAGGTCGTAGGTAACCATGCTATAACAGGGTGAAAGGCCGTAGGTAACCATGCTATAACAGGGTGAAAGGTCATAGATAACCATGCTATAACAGGTGAAAGGTCAAAGTTCATAAGTAACAGGTCACTGTTTTGATGTTGTACGATTAGTATACTGTAGTTAGAGGAACGTTGACAGGCTAGTGTGTGTGTGTGTGTGTGTGTGTGTGTGTGTGTGTGGCTCTAAGCTGAACCGGCTAGATCATGGTCTCATCGTCTCCATTTCAACGCGACAGTGCAAGTTGTCTCACACAGTTGTCTCAATCTTCTCAATAATCTCCACCAGAGACCTGGACGGAGAGAGCAGAGAACACTCATCTTGATTCCACATACTTAGTGGACTAGACTCTCCATCACTACTTAAGTCTTCATCCTCCTCCTCCTCCACTTCCTCCTCGTCTTCCTCAGAACCCTCGTCACATGACTCCATGTAATGGCCGCCCAGCGCATTTATCCCAGAATCCTCAGAGCTGGCCGGCGAGGAGCAGTGGTCTATTTTGGGGGTGGTGACCTTGTCCCCCAGGGCATTGGGCTTGGTGCCCTGGGGGTGTGGTCTGGGCTGGAGGTGTGGGTGGTGTCTGGGGGTCCGTTGGGGGTGGGGTTTGGACCGGGGTGAGGGGATGTGATTGAGGCGGGCTGGGCATGGTCGAAGGTTGAGGTCTCTGGACATAGCACATCTTCCCATTGATGCGTTTGACCATGTAGTCGTCCACGAAGAGGTCTGAGATGATGCAGAACTTTGGCGACTCCAGGCAGGGCGGGGCTTGGAAGGCGGGAGCGGTCATGAGGAAGCGTTCGGCCAATGAGACTGTCAGGTCCATGGTATGGGGGTGGTCTGTGGGCGTGGCAGGCACTGGGGTGCTGGGGAGGTGGCACACGTTGGTCATCGGCTGGTACACATATTTACCTAGAGAAGGGAAGAGAGAGAGGGGGAGAGAGAGAAGTAGAGAGGGAGAGAAGTGGAGAGAGGGAGGGAGAGAGAGAAGGGGGAAGAGAGAGAGAGAGAGGAGAGAGGGAGGGAGAGGGAGAGAAGTGGAGAGAGGGAGGGAGAGAAGTGGAGAGAGAGAGGGAGAGAGAGAAGGGGGAGAGAGAGAGAGAAGGGGAGAGAGAGAGAAGGGGAGAGAGAGAGAGAAGGGAGAGAGAAGTAGAGAGAGGGAGGGAGAGAGAGAGAAGGGGGAGAGAGAGAGAGAGGGGAGAGAGAGAGAGAGAGAGAGAGAGAGAGAGAGAGAGAAGGGAGAGAGAGAGAGAGAGAGAGAGAAGGGGAGAGAGAGAGAAGGGGAGAGAGAGAGAGAAGGGAGGGAGAGAAGTGGAGAGAGGGAGGGAGAGAGAGAGAGAGAGAGAGAGAAAGAAGGGAAGAGAGAGAGAGAAGGGAAGAGAGAGAGAGAAGGGGTGAGAGCGAGAGAGAGAGAGAAGGGGAGAGAGAGAGAGACAGAAGGGGAGAGAGCGAGAAAGAGAGAGAGAGACAGACAGAGAGAGAGAGATGGAGACAGAGAGACAGAGAGAGAAGGGGAGAGAGAGAGAGAGAGAAGGGGGAGAGAGAGAGAAGGGGAGAGAGACAAAGAGAGAAGGGGAGAGAGAGGGAGAAGGGGAGAGAGACAGAGAGAGAGACAGAGAGAGAAGGGGAGAGAGAGAGAGAGAGAAGGGGAGAGAGAGAGAGAGAGAAGGGGAGAGAGAGAGAGAGAGAGAGAGAGAGAGAGAGAGAGAGGTACAGAGACAGGGTTACTTTATGTAACCTAACAAATACATTCCTGAAATACATGGGTATTCAATCACAAAGATAGAAGGCATTACAAGGGAAACAGTTAGAATGATAAGCTAGATACTCATATACAGCAGTATGTGGACACCCCTTCAAATGTAGTGGATTCCACTATTTCAGCCACACCCGCTGCTGACAGATGTATAAAATCGAGCATAACTGTTGGTTGGGAGCTTCATGAAATGGGTTTCCATGGTCGAGCAGCCGCACACAAGCCTAATGATCACCATGCGCAATGCCAAGTGTCGACTGCAGTGGTATAAAGCACATTCTCTGGACTGATGAATCACGCTTCACCATCTGGCAGTCCAACGGAGGAATCTGGGTTTGGCAGATGCAAGGAGAACGCTACCTGCCCCCAATGTATAGTGCCAACTGTAAAGTTTGGTGGAGGAGGTCTGGGGCTGTTGTTCATGGTTCGGGCCTCTTAGTTCCAGTGAAGGGAAAATCTTTATGCTTTTATTTACTTAATCCATTTTAGAATACGGCTGTAAAATATCAAAATGTGGAAAAATGAAGGGGTCTGAATACTGTCTCCAGTATAACATGTTCTCCTCTCTTCTCTCCCCCCTACTGTGTGTTACCATTATCTCCAGTATAACATGTTCTCCTCTCTTCTCTCCCTCATTCTCTCCCCCCTACTGTGTGTTACCATTCTCTCCCCCCTACTGTGTGTTACCATTCTCTCCCCCCTACTGTGTGTTACCATTCTCTCCCCTACTGTGTGTTACCATTCTCTCCCCCTACTGTGTGTTACCATTCTCTCCCCCTACTGTGTGTTACCATTCTCTCCCCTACTGTGTGTTACCATTCTCTCCCCCCTACTGTGTGTTACCATTCTCTCCCCCTACTGTGTGTTACCATTCTCTCCCCCCCTACTGTGTGTTACCATTCTCTCACCCCTACTGTGTGTTACCATTCTCTCCCCCTACTGTGTGTTACCATGGGCATCTCCAGTATGACATGTTCTCCTCTCTTCCCTCCCTCATTCTCTCCCCCCTACTGTGTGTTACCATTCTCTCCCCCCTACTGTGTGTTACCATTATCTCCAGTATGACATGATCTCCTCTCTTCCCTCCCCCTCATTCTCCCCCACTACTGTGTGTTACCATTCTCTCCCCCTACTGTGTGTTACCATTATCTCCAGTATAACATGTTCTCCTCTCTTCCCTCCCCTCATTCTCTCCCCCTACTGTGTGTTACCATTCTCTCCCCCCCCTACTGTGTGTTACCATTATCTCCAGTATAACATGTTCTCCTCTCTCTTCCTCCCTCATTCTCTCCCCCCTACTGTGTGTTACCATTATCTCCAGTATGACATGATCTCCTCTCTTCCCTCCCTCATTCTCCCCCACTACTGTGTTACCATTCTCTCCCCCCTACTGTGTGTTACCATTATCTCCAGTATAACATGTTCTCCTCTCTTCCTCCCCTCATTCTCTCCCCTACTGTGTGTTACCATTATCTCCAGTATAACATGTTCTCCTCTCTTCCCTCCCCTCATTCTCTCTCCCCCTACTGTGTTACCATTCTCTCCCCCCTACTGTGTGTTACCATTATCTCCAGTATGACATGTTCTCCTCTCTTCCCTCCCTCATTCTCTCCCCCTACTGTGTGTTACCATTCTCTCCCCCTACTGTGTGTTACCATTCTCTCCCCCTACTGTGTGTTACCATGGGCATCTCCAGTATAACATGTTCTCCTCTCTTCCCTCCCTCATTCTCTCCCCCTACTGTGTGTTACCATTCTCTCCCCCTACTGTGTGTTACCATTCTCTCCCCCTACTGTGTGTTACCATGGGCATCTCCAGTATAACATGTTCTCCTCTCTTCTCTCCCTCATTCTCTCCCCCTACTGTGTGTTACCATTCTCTCCCCCTACTGTGTGTTACCATGGGCATCTCCAGTATAACATGTTCTCCTCTCTTCCCTCCCTCATTCTCTCCCCCTACTGTGTGTTACCATTCTCTCCCCCTACTGTGTGTTACCATTATCTCCAGTATAACATGTTCTCCTCTCTTCTCTCCCTCATTCTCTCCCCCCTACTGTGTGTTACCATTCTCTCCCCCCTACTGTGTGTTACCATTCTCTCCCCCCTACTGTGTGTTACCATTATCTCCAGTATAACATGTTCTCCTCTCTTCTCTCCCTCATTCTCTCCCCCCTACTGTGTGTTACCATTCTCTCCCCCCTACTGTGTGTTACCATTCTCTCCCCCTACTGTGTGTTACCATTCTCTCCCCCCTACTGTGTGTTACCATTCTCTCCCCCCTACTGTGTGTTACCATTCTCTCCCCCTACTGTGTGTTACCATTCTCTCCCCCTACTGTGTGTTACCATTCTCTCCCCCCTACTGTGTGTTACCATTCTCTCCCCCTACTGTGTGTTACCATGGTGTATCTCCAGTATAACATGTTCTCCTCTCTTCTCTCCCTCATTCTCTCCCCCCTACTGTGTGTTACCATTATCTCCCCCTACTGTGTGTTACCATTATCTCCAGTATAACATGTTCTCCTCTCTTCCCTCCCTCATTCTCTCCCCCCTACTGTGTGTTACCATTCTCTCCCCCTACTGTGTGTTACCATTATCTCCAGTATAACATGTTCTCCTCTCTTCCCTCCCTCATTCTCTCCCCCCTACTGTGTGTTACCATTCTCTCCCCCCTACTGTGTGTTACCATTATCTCCAGTATAACATGTTCTCCTCTCTTCCCTCCCTCATTCTCTCCCCCTACTGTGTGTTACCATTCTCTCCCCCTACTGTGTGTTACCATTATCTCCAGTATGACATGTTCTCCTCTCTTCCCTCCCTCATTCTCTCCCCCCTACTGTGTGTTACCATTCTCTCCCCCCTACTGTGTGTTACCATTCTCTCCCCCCTACTGTGTGTTACCATGGGCATCTCTAGTATAACATGTTCTCCTCTCTTCTCTCCCTCATTCTCTCCCCCCCCCCCTACTGTGTGTTACCATTCTCTCCCCCCTACTGTGTGTTACCATTCTCTCCCCCCTACTGTGTGTTACCATTCTCTCCCCCTACTGTGTGTTACCATTCTCTCCCCCCTACTGTGTGTTACCATTCTCTCCCCCCTACTGTGTGTTACCATTCTCTCCCCCTACTGTGTGTTACCATTCTCTCCCCCCTACTGTGTGTTACCATTCTCTCCCCCCTACTGTGTGTTACCATTATCTCCAGTATGACATGTTCTCCTCTCTTCTCTCCCTCATTCTCTCCCCCTACTGTGTGTTACCATGGGCATCTCCAGTATGACATGTTCTCCTCTCTTCCCTCCCTCATTCTCTCCCCCTACTGTGTGTTACCATTCTCTCCCCCCTACTGTGTGTTACCATTCTCCCCCCTTCCTACTGTGTGTTACCATTCTCTCCCCCCTACTGTGTGTTACCATTCTCTCCCCCCTACTGTGTGTTACCATTATCTCCAGTATGACATGTTCTCCTCTCTTCTCTCCCTCATTCTCCCCCCTACTGTGTGTTACCATTCTCTCCCCCCTACTGTGTGTTACCATTCTCTCCCCCCTACTGTGTGTTACCATTCTCCCCCCTACTGTGTGTTACCATTCTCTCCCCCTACTGTGTGTTACCATTCTCTCCCCCTACTGTGTGTTACCATTATCTCCAGTATGACATGTTCTCCCCCCTACTGTGTGTTACCATTCTCCAGTATAACCCCTCATTCTCCCCCCTACTGTGTGTTACCATTCTCTCCCCCTACTGTGTGTTACCATTCTCTCCCCCCTACTGTGTGTTACCATTCTCTCCCCCTACTGTGTGTTACCATTATCTCCAGTATGACATGTTCTCCTCTCTTCCCTCCCTCATTCTCTCCCCCTACTGTGTGTTACCATTATCTCCAGTATGACATGTTCTCCTCTCTTCTCTCCCTCATTCTCTCCCCCCTACTGTGTGTTACCATTCTCTCCCCCCTACTGTGTGTTACCATTCTCTCCCCCCTACTGTGTGTTACCATTATCTCCAGTATGACATGTTCTCCTCTCTTCCCTCCCTCATTCTCTCCCCCCTACTGTGTGTTACCATTATCTCCAGTATGACATGTTCTCCTCTCTTCCCTCCCTCATTCTCTCCCCCTACTGTGTGTTACCATTCTCTCCCCCCTACTGTGTGTTACCATTATCTCCAGTATGACATGTTCTCCTCTCTTCCCTCCCTCATTCTCTCCCCCCTACTGTGTGTTACCATTATCTCCAGTATGACATGTTCTCCTCTTCTTCTCTCCCTCATTCTCTCCCCCCAGTACTGTGTGTTACCATTCTCCCCCCCCTACTGTGTGTTACCATTCTCTCCCCCCTTCTGTGTGTTACCATGGGCATCTCCAGTATAACATGTTCTCCTCTCTTCTCTCCCTCATTCTCTCCCCTACTGTGTGTTACCATTCTCCCCCCCTACTGTGTGTTACCATTCTCTCCCCCCTACTGTGTGTTACCATTCTCCCCCCTACTGTGTGTTACCATTCTCCCCCCCCTACTGTGTGTTACCATTCTCCCCCCTACTGTGTGTTACCATTCTCCCCCCTACTGTGTGTTACCATTCTCTCCCCCTACTGTGTGTTACCATTCTCTCCCCCCTACTGTGTGTTACCATTCTCTCCCCCCTACTGTGTGTTACCATTCTCTCCCCCCTACTGTGTGTTACCATGGGCATCTCCAGTATGACATGTTCTCCTCTCTTCTCTCCCTCATTCTCTCCCCCCTACTGTGTGTTACCATTCTCTCCCCCCTACTGTGTGTTACCATTATCTCCAGTATGACATGTTCTCCCTCTCTTCTCTCCCTCATTCTCCCCCCTACTGTGTGTTACCATTCTCTCCCCCTGCTGTGTGTTACCATTCTCCCCCCTACTGTGTGTTACCATTCTCTCCCCCCTACTGTGTGTTACCATTATCTCCAGTATGACATGTTCTCCTCTCTTCTCTCCCTCATTCTCCCCCCTACTGTGTGTTACCATTCTCTCCCCCCTACTGTGTGTTACCATTCTCCCCCCTACTGTGTGTTACCATTCTCTCCCCCCTACTGTGTGTTACCATTCTCTCCCCCTCTACTGTGTGTTACCATGGGCATCTCCAGTATAACATGTTCTCCTCTCTTCTCTCCCTCATTCTCTCCCCCCTACTGTGTGTTACCATTCTCTCCCCTACTGTGTGTTACCATTCTCCCCCCTACTGTCCCCCCTACTGTGTGTTACCATTCTCTCCCCCCTACTGTGTGTTACCATTCTCTCCCCCCCCCCTACTGTGTGTTACCATTCTCTCCCCCTACTGTGTGTTACCATTATCTCCAGTATGACATGTTCTCCTCTCTTCTCTCCTCATTCTCTCCCCCTACTGTGTGTTACCATTCTCTCCCCCCTACTGTGTGTTACCATTCTCTCCCCCTACTGTGTGTTACCATTCTCTCCCCCCTACTGTGTGTTACCATTCTCCCCCCCTACTGTGTGTTACCATGGGCATCTCCAGTATGACATGTTCTCCTCTCTTCTCTCCCTCATTCTCTCCCCCTACTGTGTGTTACCATTATCTCCAGTATGACATGTTCTCCTCTCTTCTCTCCCTCATTCTCCCCCCTACTGTGTGTTACCATTATCTCCAGTATGACATGTTCTCCTTTTCTTCCCTCCCTCATTCTCTCCCCCTACTGTGTGTTACCATTATCTCCAGTATGACATGTTCTCCTTTCTTCCCTCCCTCATTCTCTCCCCCTACTGTGTGTTACCATTCTCTCCCCCTACTGTGTGTTACCATTCTCTCCCCCTACTGTGTGTTACCATTCTCTCCCCCTACTGTGTGTTACCATGGGCATCTCCAGTATGACATGTTCTCCTCTCTTCTCTCCTCATTCTCTCCCCCTACTGTGTGTTACCATTCTCCCCCCCTACTGTGTGTTACCATGGGCATCTCCAGTATGACATGTTCTCCTCTCTTCTCTCCCTCATTCTCTCCCCCTACTGTGTGTTACCATTCTCTCCCCCCTACTGTGTGTTACCATTCTCTCCCCCTACTGTGTGTTACCATTATCTCCAGTATGACATGTTCTCCTTTCTTCCCTCCCTCATTCTCTCCCCCTACTGTGTGTTACCATTCTCCCCCCTACTGTGTGTTACCATTATCTCCAGTATGACATGTTCTCCTTTCTTCCCTCCCTCATTCTCTCCCCCTACTGTGTGTTACCATTATCTCCAGTATGACATGTTCTCCTTTCTTCCCTCCCTCATTCTCTCCCCCTACTGTGTGTTACCATTCTCTCCCCCCTACTGTGTGTTACCATTCTCTCCCCCCTACTGTGTGTTACCATTCTCTCCCCCCTACTGTGTGTTACCATGGGCATCTCCAGTATGACATGTTCTCCTCTCTTCTCTCCCTCATTCTCTCCCCCCTACTGTGTGTTACCATTCTCTCCCCCCTACTGTGTGTTACCATGGGCATCTCCAGTATGACATGTTCTCCTCTCTTCTCTCCCTCATTCTCTCCCCCTACTGTGTGTTACCATTCTCTCCCCCTACTGTGTGTTACCATTCTCTCCCCCCTACTGTGTGTTACCATTATCTCCAGTATGACATGTTCTCCTTTCTTCCCTCCCTCATTCTCTCCCCCTACTGTGTGTTACCATTCCCCCCCCCCCTACTGTGTGTTACCATTATCTCCAGTAGAACATGTTCTCCTCTCTTCCCTCCCTCATTCTCTCCCCCTACTGTGTGTTACCATTATCTCCAGTATGACATGTTCTTCTTTCTTCCCTCCCTCATTCTCTCCCCCTACTGTGTGTTACCATTATCTCCAGTATGACATGTTCTCCTTTCTTCCCTCCCCTCATTCTCTCCCCCCTACTGTGTGTTACCATTATCTCCAGTATAACATGTTCTCCTCTCTTCCCTCCCTCATTCTCTCCCCCCTACTGTGTGTTACCATTATCTCCAGTATGACATGTTCTCCTTTCTTCCCTCCCTCATTCTCTCCCCCTACTGTGTGTTACCATTATCTCCAGTATGACATGTTCTCCTTTCTTCCCTCCCTCATTCTCTCCCCCCTACTGTGTGTTACCATTATCTCCAGTATGACATGTTCTCCTTTCTTCCTCCCTCATTCTCTCCCCCTACTGTGTGTTACCATTATCTCCAGTATAACATGTTCTCCTCTCTTCCCTCCCTCATTCTCTCCCCTACTGTGTGTTACCATTATCTCCAGTATGACATGTTCTCCTTTCTTCCCTCCCTCATTCTCTCCCCCCTACTGTGTGTTACCATTCTCTCCCCCCTACTGTGTGTTACCATTCTCCCCCCTACTGTGTGTTACCATTCTCTCCCCCCTACTGTGTGTTACCATTCTCTCCTCCCTACTGTGTGTTACCATTATCTCCAGTATGACATGTTCTCCTCTCTTCTCTCCCTCATTCTCCCCCCTACTGTGTGTTACCATTCTCTCCCCCTACTGTGTGTTACCATTCTCTCCCCCCTACTGTGTGTTACCATTCTCCCCCCTACTGTGTGTTACCATTCTCTCCCCCTACTGTGTGTTACCATTCTCTCCCCCCTACTGTGTGTTACCATTATCTCCAGTATGACATGTTCTCCTCTCTTCTCTCCCTCATTCTCCCCCCTACTGTGTGTTACCATTCTCTCCCCCTACTGTGTGTTACCATTCTCTCCCCCTACTGTGTGTTACCATTCTCTCCCCTACTGTGTGTTACCATTATCTCCAGTATGACATGTTCTCCTCTCTTCCCTCCCTCATTCTCTCCCCCCTACTGTGTGTTACCATTATCTCCAGTATGACATGTTCTCCTCTCTTCTCTCCCTCATTCTCTCCCCCCTACTGTGTGTTACCATTCTCTCCCCCCTACTGTGTGTTACCATTCTCTCCCCCCTACTGTGTGTTACCATTCTCTCCCCCCTACTGTGTGTTACCATTATCTCCAGTATGACATGTTCTCCCCCTTCCCTCCCTCATTCTCTCCCCCCTACTGTGTGTTACCATTATCTCCAGTATGACATGTTCTCCTCTCTTCCCTCCCTCATTCTCTCCCCCCTACTGTGTGTTACCATTCTCTCCCCCTACTGTGTGTTACCATTATCTCCAGTATAACATGTTCTCCTCTCTTCCCTCCCTCATTCTCTCCCCCCTACTGTGTGTTACCATTATCTCCAGTATGACATGTTCTCCTCTCTTCTCTCCCTCATTCTCTCCCCCTACTGTGTGTTACCATTCTCTCCCCCTACTGTGTGTTACCATTCTCTCCCCCTACTGTGTGTTACCATGGGCATCTCCAGTATAACATGTTCTCCTCTCTTCTCTCCCTCATTCTCTCCCCCCTACTGTGTGTTACCATTCTCCCCCCTACTGTGTGTTACCATTCTCTCCCCCCTACTGTGTGTTACCATTCTCCCCCCTACTGTGTGTTACCATTCTCCCCCCCCTACTGTGTGTTACCATTCTCCCCCCCCTACTGTGTGTTACCATTCTCCCCCCTACTGTGTGTTACCATTCTCTCCCCCCTACTGTGTGTTACCATTCTCTCCCCCCTACTGTGTGTTACCATTCTCTCCCCCCTACTGTGTGTTACCATTCTCTCCCCCCTACTGTGTGTTACCATGGGCATCTCCAGTATGACATGTTCTCCTCTCTTCTCTCCTCATTCTCTCCCCCTACTGTGTGTTACCATTCTCTCCCCCCTACTGTGTGTTACCATTATCTCCAGTATGACATGTTCTCCTCTCTTCTCTCCCCTCATTCTCCCCCCTACTGTGTGTTCCCATTCTCTCCCCCTGCTGTGTGTTACCATTCTCCCCCCTACTGTGTGTTACCATTCTCTCCCCCCTACTGTGTGTTACCATTATCTCCAGTATGACATGTTCTCCTCTCTTCTCTCCCTCATTCTCCCCCCTACTGTGTGTTACCATTCTCTCCCCCTACTGTGTGTTACCATTCTCCCCCCTACTGTGTGTTACCATTCTCTCCCCCTACTGTGTGTTACCATTCTCTCCCCCCTACTGTGTGTTACCATGGGCATCTCCAGTATAACATGTTCTCCTCTCTTCTCTCCCTCATTCTCTCCCCCCTACTGTGTGTTACCATTCTCTCCCCTACTGTGTGTTACCATTCTCTCCCCCCTACTGTGTGTTACCATTCTCTCCCCTACTGTGTGTTACCATTCTCTCCCCCTACTGTGTGTTACCATTCTCTCCCCCCTACTGTGTGTTACCATTCTCTCCCCCCTACTGTGTGTTACCATTCTCTCCCCCTACTGTGTGTTACCATTCTCTCCAGTATGACATGTTCTCCTCTCTTCTCTCCCTCATTCTCTCCCCCTACTGTGTGTTACCATTCTCTCCCCCTACTGTGTGTTACCATTCTCTCCCCCTACTGTGTGTTACCATTCTCTCCCCTACTGTGTGTTACCATTCTCTCCCCCCTACTGTGTGTTACCATTCTCCCCCCTACTGTGTGTTACCATGGGCATCTCCAGTATGACATGTTCTCCTCTCTTCTCTCCCTCATTCTCTCCCCCCTACTGTGTGTTACCATTATCTCCAGTATGACATGTTCTCCTCTCTTCTCTCCCTCATTCTCTCCCCCTACTGTGTGTTACCATTATCTCCAGTATGACATGTTCTCCTTTCTTCCCTCCCTCATTCTCTCCCCCTACTGTGTGTTACCATTATCTCCAGTATGACATGTTCTCCTTTCTTCCCTCCCTCATTCTCTCCCCCTACTGTGTGTTACCATTCTCTCCCCCTACTGTGTGTTACCATTCTCTCCCCCTACTGTGTGTTACCATTCTCTCCCCCTACTGTGTGTTACCATGGGCATCTCCAGTATGACATGTTCTCCTCTCTTCTCTCCCTCATTCTCTCCCCCTACTGTGTGTTACCATTCTCTCCCCCTACTGTGTGTTACCATGGGCATCTCCAGTATGACATGTTCTCCTCTCTTCTCTCCCTCATTCTCTCCCCCTACTGTGTGTTACCATTCTCTCCCCCTACTGTGTGTTACCATTCTCTCCCCCCTACTGTGTGTTACCATTATCTCCAGTATGACATGTTCTCCTTTCTTCCCTCCCTCATTCTCTCCCCCTACTGTGTGTTACCATTCCCCCCCCTACTGTGTGTTACCATTATCTCCAGTAGAACATGTTCTCCTCTCTTCCTCCCTCATTCTCTCCCCCTACTGTGTGTTACCATTATCTCCAGTATGACATGTTCTTCTTTCTTCCCTCCCTCATTCTCTCCCCCCTACTGTGTGTTACCATTATCTCCAGTATGACATGTTCTCCTTTCTTCCCTCCCTCATTCTCTCCCCCCTACTGTGTGTTACCATTATCTCCAGTATAACATGTTCTCCTCTCTTCCCTCCCTCATTCTCTCCCCCTACTGTGTGTTACCATTATCTCCAGTATGACATGTTCTCCTTTCTTCCCTCCCTCATTCTCTCCCCCTACTGTGTGTTACCATTATCTCCAGTATGACATGTTCTCCTTTCTTCCCTCCCTCATTCTCTCCCCCTACTGTGTGTTACCATTATCTCCAGTATGACATGTTCTCCTTTCTTCCTCCCTCATTCTCTCCCCCCTACTGTGTGTTACCATTATCTCCAGTATAACATGTTCTCCTCTCTTCCCTCCTCATTCTCTCCCCCTACTGTGTGTTACCATTATCTCCAGTATGACATGTTCTCCTTTCTTCCCTCCCTCATTCTCTCCCCTACTGTGTGTTACCATTATCTCCAGTATGACATGTTCTCCTTTCTTCCCTCCCTCATTCTCTCCCCCTACTGTGTGTTACCATTATCTCCAGTATAACATGTTCTCCTCTCTTCCCTCCCTCATTCTCTCCCCCTACTGTGTGTTACCATTATCTCCAGTATGACATGTTCTCCTTTCTTCCCTCCCTCATTCTCTCCCCCTACTGTGTGTTACCATTATCTCCAGTATAACATGTTCTCCTCTTCTCTCCCTCATTCTCTCCCCCCTACTGTGTGTTACCATTCTCTCCCCCCTACTGTGTGTTACCATGGGCATCTCCAGTATGACATGTTCTCCTCTCTTCTCTCCCTCATTCTCTCCCCCCTACTGTGTGTTACCATTATCTCCAGTATGACATGTTCTCCTTTCTTCCCTCCCTCATTCTCTCCCCCCTACTGTGTGTTACCATTCTCTCCCCCCTACTGTGTGTTACCATGACCTCCAGTATAACATGTTCTCCTCTCTTCCCTCCCTCATTCTCTCCCCCCTACTGTGTGTTACCATGGGCATCTCCAGTATAACATGTTCTCCTCTCTTCCCTCCCTCATTCTCTCCCCCTACTGTGTGTTACCATTCTCTCCCCCCTACTGTGTGTTACCATTCTCTCCCCCCTACTGTGTGTTACCATTATCTCCAGTATGACATGTTCTCCTTTCTTCCCTCCCTCATTCTCTCCCCCCTACTGTGTGTTACCATTATCTCCAGTATAACATGTTCTCCTCTCTTCTCTCCCTCATTCTCTCCCCCCTACTGTGTGTTACCATTCTCTCCCCCCTACTGTGTGTTACCATGGGCATCTCCAGTATGACATGTTCTCCTCTCTTCTCTCCCTCATTCTCTCCCCCCTACTGTGTGTTACCATTATCTCCAGTATGACATGTTCTCCTTTCTTCCCTCCCTCATTCTCTCCCCCCTACTGTGTGTTACCATTCTCTCCCCCCTACTGTGTGTTACCATGGGCATCTCCAGTATAACATGTTCTCCTCTCTTCCCTCCCTCATTCTCTCCCCCCTACTGTGTGTTACCATTCTCTCCCCCCTACTGTGTGTTACCATTCTCTCCCCTCTACTGTGTGTTACCATTCTCTCCCCCCTACTGTGTGTTACCATGGGCATCTCCAGTATAACATGTTCTCCTCTCTTCCCTCCCTCATTCTCTCCCCCTACTGTGTGTTACCATTATCTCCAGTATGACATGTTCTCCTTTCTTCTCTCCCTCATTCTCTCCCCCCCTACTGTGTGTTACCATTATCTCCAGTATGACATGTTCTCCTCTCTTCCTCCCTCATTCTCCCCCCTACTGTGTGTTACCATTCTCTCCCCCTACTGTGTGTTACCATTCTCTCCCCCCTACTGTGTGTTACCATTATCTCCAGTATGACATGTTCTCCTTTCTTCTCTCCCTCATTCTCTCCCCCCCTACTGTGTGTTACCATTCTCTCCCCCTACTGTGTGTTACCATTCTCTCCCCCTACTGTGTGTTACCATTCTCTCCCCCTACTGTGTGTTACCATTCTCTCCCCCTACTGTGTGTTACCATGGGCATCTCCAGTATAACATGTTCTCCTCTCTTCCCTCCCTCATTCTCTCCCCCCTACTGTGTGTTACCATTCTCTCCCCCTACTGTGTGTTACCATTATCTCCAGTATGACATGTTCTCCTCTCTTCTCTCCCTCATTCCCCCCTACTGTGTGTTACCATTCTCTCCCCCCTACTGTGTGTTACCATTCTCTCCCCCCTACTGTGTGTTACCATTCTCTCCCCCTACTGTGTGTTACCATGGGCATCTCCAGTATAACATGTTCTCCTCTCTTCTCTCCCTCATTCTCTCTCCCCCCTACTGTGTGTTACCATTCTCTCCCCCCTACTGTGTGTTACCATTATCTCCAGTATGACATGTTCTCCTCTCTTCTCTCCCTCATCTGCTCCACTGCCTAACTCCCTCCCTCGCCCTCTCTCCTTCCTCCCTCCCTCCCTCTCCCCTCTCTCTCTCTCTCTCTCTACTTCCTCCTCTCCTACACTGAGAACTGGAGCATCACAAACACACACGAGGATGAGATTCTACAGGAGGAGGAGATTCTACAGGAGGAGATTCTACAGGAGGATGAGATTCTAAAGGAGGAGAATATTCTACAGGAGGAGAATATTCTACAGGAGGAGGAGGAGGAGATTCTACAGGAGGAGATTCTATAAGATGATCAGTTCTACAGAAGGCGGAGATTCTCCAGGAGCAGGATATTCTATATGAGGAGGAGATTCTATATGAGGAGGAGATTCTATATGAGGAGGAAATTCTACCGGAGCAGGATATTCTAGAGGAGGAGGAGATTCTATATGAGGAGGAGATTCTATATGAGGAGGAGATTCTACCGGAGCAGGATATTCTAGAGGAGGACGAGATTCTACAGGAGGAGGAGATTCTACAGGAGCAGGATATTCTACAGGAGGAGGAGATTCTACAGGAGGAGGATATTCTACAGGAGCAGGATATTCTACAGGGGGGGAGATTCTACAGGAGGAGGATATTCTACAGGAGCAGGATATTCTACAGGAGCAGGATATTCTACAGGGGGGGAGATTCTACAGGAGGAGGAGATTCTACAGGAGCAGGATATTCTACAGGAGGAGGGGATTCTACAGGAGGAGGATATTCTACAGGAGCAGGATATTCTACAGGGGGGGAGATTCTACAGGAGGAGGATATTCTACAGGAGCAGGATATTCTACAGGAGCAGGATATTCTACAGGGGGGGAGATTCTACAGGAGGAGAGGATAAAAGAGGGTAGAATAGACTATATCCAATATCAATGTCACTGACGTAGTTGGTACAGAAATTAAATGAAACGTGGGTACAGAGAACAGACAGGGGAAGTGGTGAAATCAAGGTTACAGCACGACACCAAATCAAGGTTACAACATCAGATCGATAGACAGATCGATAGAGCGAGCTTTGTAGTTAATGTATCTTAGTAGTTACAGTATCATTGTAGTTACAGTATCTTAGTAGTTACTGTATTTTTGCAATATTAAATCGCTATCAGCATGTGGAACATTCAGGGCCTCCACTAGTGAACCTTTGGACTGTACTTGTAAATGTCATCATTCTGAAGGAGACATGGTGTAAGAGAGGTAATCATGCTGTCACTGTCCCACAGGCTACAGAGAGGTAATCATGCTGTCACCGTTCCACAGGCTACAGAGAGGTAATCATGCTGTCACCGTCCCACAGGCTACAGAGAGGTAATCATGCTGTCACTGTCCCACAGGCTACAGAGAGGTAATCATGCTGTCACCGTTCCACAGGCTACAGAGAGGTAATCATGCTGTCACCGTCCCACAGGCTACAGAGAGGTAATCATGCTGTCACCGTCCCACAGGCTACAGAGAGGTAATCATGCTGTCACTGTCCCACAGGCTACAGAGAGGTAATCATGCTGTCACCATCCCACAGGCTACAGAGAGGTAATCATGCTGTCACCGTCCCACAGGCTACAGAGAGGTAATCATGCTGTCACCGTCCCACAGGCTACAGAGAGGTAATCATGCTGTCACTGTCCCACAGGCTACAGAGAGGTAATCATGCTGTCACCGTCCCACAGGCTACAGAGAGGTAATCATGCTGTCACCGTCCCACAGGCTACAGAGAGGTAATCATGCTGTCACTGTCCCACAGGCTACAGAGAGGTAATCATGCTGTCACTGTCCCACAGGCTACAGAGAGGTAATCATGCTGTCACCGTCCCACAGGCTACAGAGAGGTAATCATGCTGTCACTGTCCCACAGGCTACAGAGAGGTAATCATGCTGTCACTGTCCCACAGGCTACAGAGAGGTAATCATGCTGTCACTGTCCCACAGGCTACAGAGAGGTAATCATGCTGTCACTGTCCCACAGGCTACAGGGAGGTAATCATGCTGTCACCGTCCCACAGGCTACAGAGAGGTAATCATGCTGTCACTGTCCCACAGGCTACAGAGAGGTAATCATGCTGTCACTGTCCCACAGGCTACAGAGAGGTAATCATGCTGTCACTGTCCCACAGGCTACAGAGAGGTAATCATGCTGTCACTGTCCCACAGGCTACAGAGAGGTAATCATGCTGTCACTGTTCCACAGGCTACAGAGAGGTAATCATGCTGTCACCGTCCCACAGGCTACAGAGAGGTAATCATGCTGTCACCGTCCCACAGGCTACAGAGAGGTAATCATGCTGTCACCGTCCCACAGGCTACAGAGAGGTAATCATGCTGTCACCGTCCCACAGGCTACAGAGAGGTAATCATGCTGTCACCGTCCCACAGGCTACAGAGAGGTAATCATGCTGTCACTGTCCCACAGGCTACAGAGAGGTAATCATGCTGTCACTGTCCCACAGGCTACAGAGAGGTAATCATGCTGTCACCGTCCCACAGGCTACAGAGAGGTAATCATGCTGTCACCGTCCCACAGGCTACAGAGAGGTAATCATGCTGTCACTGTCCCACAGGCTACAGAGAGGTAATCATGCTGTCACTGTCCCACAGGCTACAGAGAGGTAATCATGCTGTCACTGTCCCACAGGCTACAGAGAGGTAATCATGCTGTCACTGTCCCACAGGCTACAGAGAGGTAATCATGCTGTCACTGTCCCACAGGCTACAGAGAGGTAATCATGCTGTCACCGTCCCACAGGCTACAGAGAGGTAATCATGCTGTCACTGTCCCACAGGCTACAGAGAGGTAATAAGTTTGGCATACAGGACTGTTCTACAAAGTTATTGAAAGCAGTGAAACAAATGACATAATTAAATCAATATACAGTGCATTCAAAAAGTATTCAGACCCCTTCACTTTTTCCACTTTGTTACGTTAGTCTTATTCTACAATTGTTTACATTTATTTTTTTCCTCATGAATCTACACACAACCGATTTTTTTTTGGTGCAAATGAAATACGTAGTAAACACCCACAGCACACGGCCTACAGCAGAGCCTGGACCTGTCAGACCTGGGCCCTGGTAGTAAACACCCACAGCACACGGGCTACAGCAGAGCCTGGACCTGTCAGACCTGGGCCCTGGTAGTAAACACCCACAGCACACGGCCTACAGCAGAGCCTGGACCTGTCAGACCTGGGCCCTGGTAGTAAACACCCACAGCAGAGCCTGGACCTGTCAGACCTGGGCCCTGGTAGTAAATACCCACAGCACACGGCTACAGCAGAGCCTGGACCTGTCAGACCTGGGCCCTGGTAGTAAATACCCACAGCACACGGCCTACAGCAGAGCCTGGACCTGTCAGACCTGGGCCCTGGTAGTAAATACCCACAGCACACGGCCTACAGCAGAGCCTGGACCTGTCAGACCTGGGCCCTGGTAGTAAACACACACACACTACAGTTACTCAGGTTTAAAAAAGAAGCTCAACTGGAGACCTAAATGAGGCAGTAAATTAACAGAGAGAAAGCAAGCAGGGTATTCTACACCATTAAAAAAACAAATACAAATGAATAAACCTAGACAAATGTGGCTAAAACTAATTGAATATGTCATCGAACCAATTATACTTTATGGCAGCGAGTGTGGATTCCACTTGCAAAACAAGATTTCACCCAATGGGACAAACACCCCATTGAAACCTTGCATGCAGAGTTCTGTAAGATTCTCCTACATGTCCAGAGGAAAACTACATACAATGCATGCAGGGCAGAATTGGGCCAGTATCCACTAATAATAAACACTCAAAAAAGAGCAATTAGGTTTTGGCAATATCATTACATCAATTGCAGTTGCAAAAACCATCAAGTGCTATGATGAAACTGGCTCTCATCAGGACCGCCAAAGGAAAGGAAGACCCAGAGTTACCTCTGCTGCAGAGGATAAGTTCATTAGAGTTACCAGCCTTAGAAATTGCAGCCCAAATAAACATTTCACAGAGTTCAAGTAACAGACACATCTCAGCATCAACTGTTCAGAGGAGACTGCATGAATCAGGCTTCATGGTCAAATTGCTGCAAAGAAACCACTACTAAAGGACACCAATAAGAAGAAGAGACTTGCTGGGGCCAAGAAACACGAGCAATGGACATTAGACTGGTGGGAATCTGTCCTTTGGTCTGAGTTTTTTAACATTTTTGGTTCCAACCGCCGTGTCTTTGTGAGACGAATAGTAGGTGATCAGATAATCTCTGCATGTGTAGTTCCCACCATGAAGCATGGAGGAGGAGGTGTGGGGGTGATTTGCTGGTGACACTGTCAGTGATTTATTTAGAATTTAAGGCACACTTAACCAGCATGACTACCACAGCATTCTGCAGCGGTACGCCATCCCATCTGGTTTGCTCTTAGTGGGACTATCATTTGTTTTTCAACAGGACAATGACCCAACACACCTCCAGGCTGTGAAAGGGCTATTTGACCAAGAAGGAGAGTTATGGAGTGCTGCATCAGATGACCTGGCCTCCACAATCACCCGAACTCAACCCAATTGAGATGGTTTGGGATGAGTTGGACTGCAGAGTGAAGGAAAAGCAGTGCTCAGCATATGTGGGAACTCCTTCAAGGCTGTTGGAAAAGCATTCCAGGTGAAGCTGGTTGAGAGAATGCCAAGTGTGTGCAAAGCTGTCATCGAGGCAAAGGGTGGCAACTTTGAAGAATCTTAAATATATTTAGATTTGTTTAACACTTTTGCTTACTACTTAATTCCATGTGTGTTATTTCATAGTTTTGATGTCTTCACTATTATTCTACAATGTAGAAAATGGTTAAAAAAAACAAGAAAAACCCTTGAATGAGTAGGTGTGTCCAAACTTTTGACTGGTACTGTACATTGTTACGTCATGCCAATAAAACAATTTGAATTGAAAAGAAATTGAGCGAGAGAGCTCATGTCTGTCAGCAGACTGCCCACCATGTTGCTGTCCCCAGTCCACCTGGTCGTGCTGCTGCTCCAGTTTCAACTGTTCTGCCTGTGGTTATTATTATTTGACCATGCTGGTCATTCATGAACATTTGAACATCTTGGCCATGTTCTGTGATAATCTCCACCCGGCACAGCCAGAAGAGGACTGGCCACCCCTCACAGCCTGTTTCCTCTGTAGGTTTCTTCCTAGGTTCTGGCCTTTCTAGGGAGTTTTACCTAGCCACCGTGCTTCTACACTTGCATTGCTTGGGGTTTTAGGCTGGGTTTCTGTACAGCACTTTGAGATATCAGCTGATGTACGAAGGGCTATATAAATACATTTGATTTGATTTTGATTGCTGTACCAGTACCTCATGCACAGTCACACTCACTGCCCACATGTTAACATTATGTGTGAGAGCAGCACATGGCTGATTGGATGACTGGCTGATTGGCTGGCTGATTGGCTGGCTGATTGGCTGGCTGACAGATTGGCTGACTAACTGGCTGGCTAATTGGCTGGCTGACAGATTGGCTGACTAACTGGCTGGCTGGCTGACTGACTGACTAGCAGCATAGTGATACAATCACACCCATCCTTCTCTAGCCTGATCTATTGTCAAAAAGAAATAAGATTCAAATTAAATGAAATAAAAAGTATTTCAAGGACTGAATCCCCAAAATAAATGTCTTTCCTATCCATCCATGCACTCGGTGTGAGGATGGCCCTCTCAGGGATTTTCCTCTGACAGGAAGTTCCAAGGCTGGGACTGGTTCAGTGACAACCACTGTTTGTGTTGAAGGACAAGGCATGGAGATGTTTGCGTGTTAATGTACTGTATATTGTGGATCTGTGTGGAAGGTTGATAATGTACTGTATATTGTGGAAGATTGTTAATGTACTGTATATTGTGGATGTGTGTGGAAGGTTGATAATGTACTGTATATTGTGGATGTGTGTGGAAGGTTGTTATTGTACTGTATATTGTGGAAGGTTGTTAATGTACTGTATATTGTGGATGTGTGTGGAAGGTTGATAATGTACTGTATATTGTGGATGTGTGTGGAAGGTTGATAATGTACTGTATATTGTGGAAGGTTGATAATGTACTGTATATTGTGGATGTGTGTGGAAGGTTGTTATTGTACTGTATATTGTGGAAGGTTGTTAATGTACTGTATATTGTGGATGTGTGTGGAAGGTTGTTATTGTACTGTATATTGTGGATGTGTGTGGAAGGTTGTTATTGTACTGTATATTGTGGATGTGTGTGGAAGGTTGATAATGTACTGCATATTGTGGATGTGTGTGGAAGGTTGATGATGTACTGTATATTGTGGATGTGTGTGGAAGGTTGTTAATGTACTGTATATTGTGGAAGATTGATAATGTACTGTATATTGTGGAAGGTTGATAATGTACTGTATATTGTGGAAGGTTGATAATGTACTGTATATTGTGGATGTGTGTGGAAGGTTGTTATTGTACTGTATATTGTGGAAGGTTGTTAATGTACTGTATATTGTGGATCTGTGTGGAAGGTTGTTAATGTACTGTATATTGTGGAAGGTTTATAATGTACTGTATATTGTGGAAGGTTGATAATGTACTGTATATTGTGGATGTGTGTGGAAGGTTGATAATGTACTGTATATTGTGGATGTGTGTGGAAGGTTGTTAATGTACTGTATATTGTGGATGTGTGTGGAAGGTTGGTAATGTACTGTATATTGTGGATGTGTGTGGAAGGTTGTTATTGTACTGTATATTGTGGAAGGTTGATAATATACTGTATATTTTGGATCTGTGTGGAAGGTTGATAATGTACTGTATATTGTGGATCTGTGTGGAAGGTTGTTAATGTACTGTATATTGTGGAAGGTTGATAATGTACTGTATATTGTGGATCTGTGTGGAAGGTTGTTAATGTACTGTATATTGTGGATGTGTGTGGAAGGTTGATAATGTACTGTATATTGTGGATGTGTGGAAGGTTGATAATGTACTGTATATTGTGGATGTGTGTGGAAGGTTGATAATGTACTGTATATTGTGGATGTGTGTGGAAGGTTGATAATGTACTGTATATTGTGGATGTGTGTGGAAGGTTGATAATGTACTGCATATTGTGGATGTGTGTGGAAGGTTGATAATGTACTGCATATTGTGGATCTGTGTGGAAGGTTGTTAATGTACTGTATATTGTGGAATGTTGATAATGTACTGTATATTGTGGATCTGTGTGGAAGGTTGATAATGTACTGTATATTGTGGAAGGTTGATAATGTACTGTATATTGTGGATGTGTGTGGAAGGTTGTTAATGTACTGTATATTGTGGAAGGTTGTTAATGTACTGGATAGTGTGTGGAAGATTGAATACTTTGGCTTTTCTGGGCTGAATGTGCTGCGACGTTTCAGGGTTGCTGTGTGTGTGTGTGTGTGTGTGTGTGTGTGTGTGTGTGTTTCAGGGCTGCAGAGGAGCTGTAAGATGGATGAAAGGCTAAAACACTAGTTTACCAGGATCACCATCAGAGTCAGTCACACACAGAGAGACACGGAAGGAAGGAAGGAAGGCAGCATTCCAGGGTCTTAGCCTCTCAATTCATATAAGTTGAGATGGGATGTAAAGGTTGGATATGAAGTTTGGGTTTCAGCACTGTAGGAAGACTCATAGCCTGCTAAAGAAGCATTTCAGATGGTTCACTGAAGACTTCCTGAGGCTGTTTCAGTGTTGTTAGCTTAGCTACACTTTAGCCTTCAAAAGGGGTTTTAACCCACATAAAGGGGTGCAGGGCTAGCGGTGTAATACATGCTATAACATCCTAATGTCATACTAAAGACACTACATACAGAGACAGTTCCCCTAAACAGGGAGTTTCCTGGTCGTCAACCTCCCTCCCACCTGATTGGATGTTATGTCATGAATAATGAATTCACAGAGATGCTGTGAAGAGATGCATCATGGGGACTGGTGGTATTTAGAGACATTTACAGATGATTAGGCTGAGGTCTCAAGCACAGCTGGGAATCTACCTCTGCTAATCACACGCACACGCCAATAAACTTTGATTCGACACATACATACGCACTCTCGAATGAGAGATGACATACATTATTGGCTCTTGCAGCGACATTAAATAGATAAGTCCCAGTAATATACAGATCTGGTGACATGACTAACACCACTAGCTGTGACTGATTGTCCCTTTCTATCACCCCTAGCTGTGACTGATTGTCCCTTTCTATCTAACACCACTAGCTGTGACTGATTGTCCCTTTCTATCTAACACCACTAGCTGTGACTGATTGTCCCTTTCTATCTAACACCACTAGCTGTGACTGATTGTCCCTATCTATCTAACACCACTAGCTGTGACTGATTGTCCCTTTCTAACACCACTAGCTGTGACTGATTGTCCCTATCTATCTAACACCACTAGCTGTGACTGATTGTCCCTTTCTAACACCACTAGCTGTGACTGATTGTCCCTTTCTATCACCACTAGCTGTGACTGATTGTCCCTTTCTATCTAACACCACTAGCTGTGACTGATTGTCCCTATCTATCTAACACCACTAGCTGTGACTGATTGTCCCTATCTATCTAACACCACTAGCTGTGACTGATTGTCCCTTTCTATCTAACACCACTAGCTGTGACTGATTGTCCCTTTCTATCTAACACCACTAGCTGTGACTGATTGTCCCTTTCTATCTAACACCACTAGCTGTGACTGATTGTCCCTTTCTATCTAACACCACTAGCTGTGACTGATTGTCCCTTTCTATCACCACTAGCTGTGACTGATTGTCCCTATCTATCTAACACCACTAGCTGTGACTGATTGTCCCTTTCTATCTAACACCACTAGCTGTGACTGATTGTCCCTTTCTATCTAACACCACTAGCTGTGACTGATTGTCCCTTTCTATCTAACACCACTAGCTGTGACTGATTGTCCCTTTCTATCTAACACCACTAGCTGTGACTGATTGTCCCTTTCTATCTAACACCACTAGCTGTGACTGATTGTCCCTTTCTAACACCACTAGCTGTGACTGATTGTCCCTTTCTATCTATCACCACTAGCTGTGACTGATTGTCCCTTTCTATCTATCACCACTAGCTGTGACAGATCGTCCGTTTCTATCTTACACCACTAGCTGTGACTGATTGTCCCTTTCTATCTAACACCACTAGCTGTGACTGATTGGCCCTTTCTATCGAACACCACTAGCTGTGACTGATTATCCCTTTCTATCTAACACCACTAGCTGTGACTGATTGTCCTTCACCAACGGTCCTTTTCCATCTCACTAATAGTAATGAACATTTCCCAACATATTAAGTTGTGGAGGAAACACCTCTGGACCGCATGTCGAGACAGAACGTATTGTATGTCATATTGTATAGTACAAACAGTCCGAAATACTTACAATACTATCATAATTGTTGCATCATACAGGTTTCATAAAACTACAGTTGTGTCGTGACTGTTTTCAGGGTGAAACATTTCAGCTACTCTCATGTAAAATGAGGCCACTGGTTTTGAAGAGGGGTAGAAAACCTGTTTTCAGAATGAAACATTTCAGCCACTCTAATGTAAAATGAGGCCACTGTTTTTTTTTGCATTTTTAATAAAAAATATTCACAAAAACCACGAGTGCCAAATCCATTCCTATTTTCAGCCCTAGTTTCACTTCCTGTCCCTCTGAGTAATCAGAGGAGAACGTGCATGGTACCACTCCAACCCAGCCTCCAGGGACGAATAAGGAAACAGACATACACTGTGTGAATATATTTCTATTTGATCATACAGTTGTAGCTCTCAGGTTATAGTTCTCAGGTTGTAGCTCTCAGGTTATAGTTCTCAGGGTGTATCTCTCAGGTTGTAGCTCTCAGGTTGTAGCTCTCAGGTTATAGTTCTCAGGGTGTATCTCTCGGGTTATATCTCTCAGGTTGTAGCTCTCAGGTTATAGTTCTCAGGGTGTATCTCTCAGGTTGTAGCTCTCAGGTTATAGTTCTCAGGGTGTATCTCTCAGGTTGTAGCTCTCAGGTTATAGTTCTCAGGGTGTATCTCTCGGGTTGTATCTCTCAGGTTGTAGTTCTCAGGTTGTAGCTCTCAGGTTATAGTTCTCAGGGTGTATCTCTCGGGGTGTAGTTCTCAGGTTGTAGCTCTCAGGTTGTAGCTCTCAGGTTGTAGCGCTCAGGTTGTAGCTCTCAGGTTGTAGCTCTCAGGTTATAGTTCTCAGGGTGTATCTCTCAGGTTGTAGCTCTCAGGTTATAGTTCTCAGGGTGTATCTCTCGGGTTGTATCTCTCAGGTTGTAGCTCTCAGGTTATAGTTCTCAGGGTGTATCTCTCGGGGTGTAGTTCTCAGGTTGTAGCTCTCAGGTTGTAGCTCTCAGGTTGTAGCTCTCAGGTTGTAGCTCTCAGGTTGTAGCGCTCAGGTTGTAGCTCTCAGGTTGTAGCTCTCAGGTTGTAGCTCTCAGGTTGTAGCTCTCAGGCTATAGCTCTCAGGCTATAGCTCTCAGGTTATAGCTCTCAGGTTATAGCTCTCGGGGTGTAGCTCTCGGGGTGTAGCTCTCGGGTTGTAGCTCTCAGGGTGTATCTCTCAGGTTGTAGCTCTCAGGTTATAGCTCTCAGGTTATAGTTCTCAGGTTGTAGCTCTCAGGTTATAGTTCTCAGGGTGTAGTTCTCAGGTTGTAGCTCTCAGGTTGTAGCTCTCAGGTTGTAGCGCTCAGGTTGTAGCGCTCAGGTTATAGCGCTCAGGTTATAGCGCTCAGGTTATAGCTCTCAGGTTATAGCTCTCAGGTTATAGCTCTCAGGGTGTAGCTCTCAGGGTGTAGCTCTCAGGTTATAGCTCTCAGGTTATAGCTCTCAGGTTATAGCTCTCGGGGTGTAGCTCTCGGGGTGTAGCTCTCGGGTTGTAGCTCTCGGGTTGTAGCTCTCGGGTTGTAGCTCTCAGGTTATAGCTCTCAGGTTATAGCTCTCGGGTTATAGTTCTCGGGGTGTAGCTCTCAGGTTGTAGCTCTCAGGTTATAGCTCTCAGGTTATAGCTCTCGGGGTGTAGCTCTCGGGGTGTAGCTCTCGGGGTGTAGCTTTCAGGTTGGGTTCAAGCTCACCTCTGAAGTGGTGCCAACCATTTCCCCCATCCCTAGCGAACACAGCTGATTAAACAAACTGCATTCTGAACTGAAGATCATGATTAGGTGCTTATCGGAGTCAGGTGTGTCTGCTGGGACATAAGTGTGACACCAATCAGGCCCTGGAGGACTGGAGTTGCCCATCCCTGTCCGAGGTTCTCTGGGTAATTCCCTTGGTAATCCCTTGGTTCTGGGTCGGTGTGGACAGAGCAGTCTCTCTGTCTGTTCAATAATGCATACTTCCTACACTAGCAGTCAGGTAGCTCCTCTCAAGACAGAGCATCGAGAACGGCTGTGAAAACAGTATCTACCAGGACTAGACTACATACAGTATCTACCAGGACTAGACTACATACAGTATCTACCAGGAACTAGACTACATACAGTATCTACCAGGAACTAGACTACATACAGTACAGTATCTACCAGGACTAGACTACATACAGTATCTACCAGGACTAGACTACATACAGTATCTACCAGGACTAGACTACATACAGTATCTACCAGGACTAGACTACATACAGTATCTACCAGGACTAGACTACATGCAGTATCTACCAGGACTAGACTACATACAGTATCTACCAGGACTAGACTACATACAGTATCTACCAGGACTAGACTACATACAGTATCTACCAGGACTAGACTACAGTACAGTATCTACCAGGACTAGACTACATACAGTATCTACCAGGACTAGACTACATACAGTATCTACCAGGACTAGACTACAGTATCTACCAGGACTAGACTACAGTACAGTACAGTATCTACCAGGACTAGACTACAGTATCTACCAGGACTAGACTACATACAGTATCTACCAGGACTAGACTATATACAGTATCTACCAGGACTAGACTACAGTACAGTATCTACCAGGACTAGACTACATACAGTATCTACCAGGACTAGACTACATACAGTATCTACCAGGACTAGACTATATACAGTATCTACCAGGACTAGACTACAGTACAGTATCTACCAGGACTAGACTACAGTACAGTATCTACCAGGACTAGACTACAGTACAGTATCTACCAGGACTAGACTACATACAGTATCTACCAGGACTAGACTACATACAGTATCTACCAGGACTAGATTACATACAGTATCTACCAGGACTAGACTACAGTATCTACCAGGACTAGACTACAGTACAGTATCTACCAGGACTAGACTACATACAGTATCTACCAGGACTAGACTACATACAGTATCTACCAGGACTAGACTACAGTACAGTATCTACCAGGACTAGACTATATACAGTATCTACCAGGACTAGACTACATACAGTATCTACCAGGACTAGACTACATACAGTATCTACCAGTACTAAACTACAGTACAGTATCTACCAGGACTAGACTACATACCGTATCTACCAGGACTAGACTACATACAGTATCTACCAGGACTAGACTACAGTACAGTATCTGTGTGGCTCAGTCGGTAGAGCATGGCGCTTGCAACGCCAAGCGTCGTGGGTTCGATTCCCGCTGGGACCACCCATATGTAAAAGTAGTGGCCCCAGCCGACTTGTAAGTCGCTTTGGACAAAAGCGTCTGCTAAATGGGATATATTTTTTACTAGGACTAGACTACATACAGTATCTACCAGGACTAGACTACAGTATCTACCAGGGCTAGACTACATACAGTATCTACCAGGACTAGACTATATACAGTACAGTATCTACCAGGACTAGACTATATACAGTACAGTATCTACCAGGACTAGACTACAGTATCTACCAGGACTAGACTACATACAGTATCTACCAGGACTAGACTACATACAGTATCTACCAGGACTAGACTATATACAGTACAGTATCTACCAGGACTAGACTATATACAGTACAGTATCTACCAGGACTAGACTATATACAGTACAGTATCTACCAGGACTAGACTATATACAGTACAGTATCTACCAGGACTAGACTATATACAGTACAGTATCTACCAGGACTAGACTACATACAGTATCTACCAGGACTAGACTACATACAGTATCTACCAGGACTAGACTACATACAGTATCTACCAGGACTAGACTACAGTACAGTATCTACCAGGACTAGACTACATACAGTATCTACCAGGACTAGACTACAGTATCTACCAGGACTAGACTACATACAGTATCTACCAGGACTAGACTACATACAGTATCTACCAGGACTAGACTACATACAGTATCTACCAGGACTAGACTACAGTACAGTATCTACCAGGACTAGACTATATACAGTACAGTATCTACCAGGACTAGACTATATACAGTACAGTATCTACCAGGACTAGACTACAGTATCTACCAGGACTAGACTACATACAGTATCTACCAGGACTAGACTACAGTACAGTATCTACCAGGACTAGACTACAGTATCTACCATAACTAGACTACATACAGTATCTACCAGGACTAGACTACAGTACAGTATCTACCAGGACTAGACTACATACAGTATCTACCAGGACTAGACTACATACAGTATCTACCAGGACTAGACTACAGTACAGTATCTACCAGGACTAGACTATATACAGTATCTACCAGGACTAGAGTACATACAGTATCTACCAGGACTAGACTACATACCGTATCTACCAGGACTAGACTACATACAGTATCTACCAGGACTAGACTACAGTACAGTATCTACTAGGACTAGACTACATACAGTATCTACCAGGACTAGACTACAGTATCTACCAGGGCTAGACTACATACAGTATCTACCAGGACTAGACTATATACAGTACAGTATCTACCAGGACTAGACTACAGTATCTACCAGGACTAGACTACATACAGTATCTACCAGGACTAGACTACATACAGTATCTACCAGGACTAGACTATATACAGTACAGTATCTACCAGGACTAGACTACAGTACAGTATCTACCAGGACTAGACTACAGTACAGTATCTACCAGGACTAGACTACATACAGTATCTACCAGGACTAGATTACATACAGTATCTACCAGGACTAGACTACAGTATCTACCAGGACTAGACTACAGTACAGTATCTACCAGGACTAGACTACATACAGTATCTACCAGGACTAGACTACATACAGTATCTACCAGGACTAGACTACAGTACAGTATCTACCAGGACTAGACTATATACAGTATCTACCAGGACTAGACTACATACAGTATCTACCAGGACTAGACTACATACAGTATCTACCAGTACTAAACTACAGTACAGTATCTACCAGGACTAGACTACATACCGTATCTACCAGGACTAGACTACATACAGTATCTACCAGGACTAGACTACAGTACAGTATCTGTGTGGCTCAGTCGGTAGAGCATGGCGCTTGCAACGCCAAGCGTCGTGGGTTCGATTCCCGCTGGGACCACCCATATGTAAAAGTAGTGGCCCCAGCCGACTTGTAAGTCGCTTTGGACAAAAGCGTCTGCTAAATGGGATATATTTTTTACTAGGACTAGACTACATACAGTATCTACCAGGACTAGACTACAGTATCTACCAGGGCTAGACTACATACAGTATCTACCAGGACTAGACTATATACAGTACAGTATCTACCAGGACTAGACTATATACAGTACAGTATCTACCAGGACTAGACTACAGTATCTACCAGGACTAGACTACATACAGTATCTACCAGGACTAGACTACATACAGTATCTACCAGGACTAGACTATATACAGTACAGTATCTACCAGGACTAGACTATATACAGTACAGTATCTACCAGGACTAGACTATATACAGTACAGTATCTACCAGGACTAGACTATATACAGTACAGTATCTACCAGGACTAGACTATATACAGTACAGTATCTACCAGGACTAGACTACATACAGTATCTACCAGGACTAGACTACATACAGTATCTACCAGGACTAGACTACATACAGTATCTACCAGGACTAGACTACATACAGTATCTACCAGGACTAGACTACAGTACAGTATCTACCAGGACTAGACTACATACAGTATCTACCAGGACTAGACTACAGTATCTACCAGGACTAGACTACATACAGTATCTACCAGGACTAGACTACATACAGTATCTACCAGGACTAGACTACATACAGTATCTACCAGGACTAGACTACAGTACAGTATCTACCAGGACTAGACTATATACAGTACAGTATCTACCAGGACTAGACTATATACAGTACAGTATCTACCAGGACTAGACTACAGTATCTACCAGGACTAGACTACATACAGTATCTACCAGGACTAGACTACAGTACAGTATCTACCAGGACTAGACTACAGTATCTACCATAACTAGACTACATACAGTATCTACCAGGACTAGACTACAGTACAGTATCTACCAGGACTAGACTACATACAGTATCTACCAGGACTAGACTACATACAGTATCTACCAGGACTAGACTACAGTACAGTATCTACCAGGACTAGACTATATACAGTATCTACCAGGACTAGAGTACATACAGTATCTACCAGGACTAGACTACATACCGTATCTACCAGGACTAGACTACATACAGTATCTACCAGGACTAGACTACAGTACAGTATCTACTAGGACTAGACTACATACAGTATCTACCAGGACTAGACTACAGTATCTACCAGGGCTAGACTACATACAGTATCTACCAGGACTAGACTATATACAGTACAGTATCTACCAGGACTAGACTACAGTATCTACCAGGACTAGACTACATACAGTATCTACCAGGACTAGACTACATACAGTATCTACCAGGACTAGACTATATACAGTACAGTATCTACCAGGACTAGACTATATACAGTACAGTATCTACCAGGACTAGACTATATACAGTACAGTATCTACCAGGACTAGACTATATACAGTACAGTATCTACCAGGACTAGACTACATACAGTACAGTATCTACCAGGACTAGACTACATACAGTATCTACCAGGACTAGACTACATACAGTATCTACCAGGACTAGACTACATACAGTATCTACCAGGACTAGACTACAGTACAGTATCTACCAGGACTAGACTACAGTATCTACCAGGACTAGACTACATACAGTATCTACCAGGACTAGACTACATACAGTATCTACCAGGACTAGACTACATACAGTATCTACCAGGACTAGACTATATACAGTACAGTATCTACCAGGACTAGACTATATACAGTACAGTATCTACCAGGACTAGACTACAGTATCTACCAGGACTAGACTACATACAGTATCTACCAGGACTAGACTACAGTATCTACCATAACTAGACTACATACAGTATCTACCAGGACTAGACTACAGTACAGTATCTACCAGGACTAGACTACATACAGTATCTACCAGGACTAGACTACAGTACAGTATCTACCAGGACTAGACTACAGTACAGTATCTACCAGGACTAGACTACAGTACAGTATCTACCAGGAACTAGACTACATACAGTATCTACCAGGAACTAGACTACATACAGTATCTACCAGGAACTAGACTACATACAGTACAGTATCTTCCAGGACTAGACTACATACAGTATCTACCAGGACTAGACTACATACAGTATCTACCAGGACTAGACTACAGTACAGTATCTACTAGGACTAGACTACATACAGTATCTACCAGGACTAGACTACAGTATCTACCAGGGCTAGACTACATACAGTATCTACCAGGACTAGACTATATACAGTACAGTATCTACCAGGACTAGACTATATACAGTACAGTATCTACCAGGACTAGACTACAGTATCTACCAGGACTAGACTACATACAGTATCTACCAGGACTAGACTACATACAGTATCTACCAGGACTAGACTACATACAGTATCTACCAGGACTAGACTATATACAGTACAGTATCTACCAGGACTAGACTATATACAGTACAGTATCTACCAGGACTAGACTATATACAGTACAGTATCTACCAGGACTAGACTATATACAGTACAGTATCTACCAGGACTAGACTACATACAGTACAGTATCTACCAGGACTAGACTACATACAGTATCTACCAGGACTAGACTACATACAGTATCTACCAGGACTAGACTACATACAGTATCTACCAGGACTAGACTACAGTACAGTATCTACCAGGACTAGACTACAGTATCTACCAGGACTAGACTACATACAGTATCTACCAGGACTAGACTACATACAGTATCTACCAGGACTAGACTACATACAGTATCTACCAGGACTAGACTATATACAGTACAGTATCTACCAGGACTAGACTATATACAGTACAGTATCTACCAGGACTAGACTACAGTATCTACCAGGACTAGACTACATACAGTATCTACCAGGACTAGACTACAGTACAGTATCTACCAGGACTAGACTACATACAGTATCTACCAGGACTAGACTACAGTACAGTATCTACCAGGACTAGACTACAGTACAGTATCTACCAGGAACTAGACTACATACAGTATCTACCAGGAACTAGACTACATACAGTATCTACCAGGAACTAGACTACATACAGTACAGTATCTTCCAGGACTAGACTACATACAGTATCTACCAGGACTAGACTACATACAGTATCTACCAGGACTAGACTACATACAGTATCTACCAGGACTAGACTATATACAGTGTCTACCATAACTAGACTACATACAGTATCTACCAGGACTAGACTACATACAGTATCTACCAGGACGAGACTATATACAGTACAGTATCTTCCAGGAGTAGACTACAGTAGTATCTACCAGGACTAGACTACATACAGTATCTACCAGGACTAGACTATATACAGTATCTACCAGGACTAGACTACAGTACAGTATCTACCAGGACTAGACTACAGTACAGTATCTACCAGGACTAGACTACATACAGTATCTACCAGGACTAGACTACATACAGTATCTACCAGGACTAGACTACATACAGTATCTACCAGGACTAGACTATATACAGTGTCTACCATAACTAGACTACATACAGTATCTACCAGGACTAGACTACAGTACAGTATCTACCAGGACTAGACTACATACAGTATCTACCAGGACTAGACTACAGTATCTACCAGGACTAGACTACAGTACAGTATCTACCAGGACTAGACTACATACAGTATCTACCAGGACTAGACTACATACAGTATCTACCAGGACTAGACTACATACAGTATCTACCAGGACTAGACTACATACAGTATCTACCAGGACTAGACTACATACAGTGTCTACCATAACTAGACTACATACAGTATCTACCAGGACTAGACTACAGTATCTACCAGGACTAGACTACAGTACAGTATCTACCAGGACTAGACTACATACAGTATCTACCAGGACTAGACTACATACAGTATCTACCAGGACTAGACTACATACAGTATCTACCAGGACTAGACTATATACAGTGTCTACCATAACTAGACTACATACAGTATCTACCAGGACTAGACTACAGTATCTACCAGGACTAGACTACATACAGTATCTACCAGGACTAGACTACAGTATCTACCAGGACTAGACTACAGTACAGTATCTACCAGGACTAGACTACATACAGTATCTACCAGGACTAGACTACATACAGTATCTACCAGGACTAGACTACATACAGTATCTACCAGGACTAGACTACATACAGTATCTACCAGGACTAGACTATATACAGTGTGTACCATAACTAGACTACATACAGTATCTACCAGGACTAGACTATATACAGTGTCTACCATAACTAGACTACTATACAGTATCTACCAGGACTAGACTACAGTACAGTATCTACCAGGACTAGACTATATACAGTGTCTACCAGGACTAGACTACATACAGTATCTACCAGGACTAGACTACATACAGTATCTACCAGGACTAGACTATATACAGTATCTACCAGGACTAGACTACAGTATCTACCAGGACTAGACTACAGTACAGTATCTACCAGGACTAGACTATATACAGTGTCTACCAGGACTAGACTACATACAGTATCTACCAGGACTAGACTACAGTACAGTATCTACCAGGACTAGACTACATACAGTATCTACCAGGACTAGACTACATACAGTATCTACCAGGACTAGACTACATACAGTATCTCCCATGACTAGACTACATACAGTATCTCCCAGGACTAGACTACAGTACAGTATCTACCAGCACTAGACTACATACAGTATCTACCAGCACTAGACTATATACAGTATCTACCAGGACTAGACTACATACAGTATCTCCCAGGACTAGACTACAGTACAGTATCTCCCAGGACTAGACTACAGTACAGTATCTACCAGGACTAGACTACAGTACAGTATCTACCAGGACTAGACTACAGTACAGTATCTACCAGGACTAGACTACAGTACAGTATCTACCAGGACTAGACTACAGTACAGTATCTCCCAGGACTAGACTACAGTACAGTATCTACCAGGACTAGACTACATACAGTATCTACCAGGACTAGACTACATACAGTATCTACCAGGACTAGACTACAGTACAGTATCTACCAGGACTAGACTACATACAGTATCTACCAGGACTAGACTACATACAGTATCTACCAGGACTAGACTACAGTACAGTATCTACCAGGACTAGACTACAGTACAGTATCTACCAGGACTAGACTATATACAGTATCTACCAGGACTAGACTACATACAGTATCTCCCAGGACTAGACTACAGTACAGTATCTACCAGGACTAGACTACAGTACAGTATCTACCAGGACTAGACTATATACAGTATCTACCAGGACTAGACTACATACAGTATCTACCAGGACTAGACTACAGTACAGTATCTACCAGGACTAGACTACATACAGTATCTACCAGGACTAGACTACAGTATCTACCAGGACGAGACTACATACAGTATCTAACCGGACTAGACTATATACATTATCTACCAGGACTAGACTACAGTACAGTATCTACCAGGACTAGACTACATACATTATCTACCAGGACTGGACTACATACAGTATCTACCAGGACTAGACTACATACAGTATCTACCAGGACTAGACTACAGTACAGTATCTACCAGGACTAGACTACATACAGTATCTACCAGGACTAGACTACAGTATCTAACAGGACTAGACTACATACCAGGAACTAGACTACAGTATCTACCAGGACTAGACTACAGTATCTCCCAGGACTAGACTACATACAGTATCTACCAGGACTAGACTACATACAGTATCTACCAGGAACTAGACTACATACAGTACAGTATCTACCAGGACTAGACTACAGTACAGTATCTACCAGGACTAGACTATATACAGTATCTACCAGGACTAGACTACAGTACAGTATCTACCAGGACTAGACTACATACATTATCTACCAGGACTAGACTACATACAGTATCTACCAGGACGAGACTACATACATTATCTACCAGGACTAGACTATATACAGTATCTACCAGGACTAGACTACATACAGTATCTACCAGGACTAGACTACATACAGTATCTACCAGGACTAGACTATATACAGTATCTCCCAGGACTAGACTACAGTACAGTATCTCCCAGGACTAGACTACATACAGTATCTACCAGGACTAGACTACATACATTATCTACCAGGACTAGACTACATACAGTATCTACCAGGACTAGACTACATACATTATCTACCAGGACAAGACTACAGTATCTACCAGGACGAGACTACATACAGTATCTAACCGGACTAGACTATATACATTATCTACCAGGACTAGACTACAGTACAGTATCTACCAGGACTAGACTACATACATTATCTACCAGGACTGGACTACATACAGTATCTACCAGGACTAGACTACATACATTATCTACCAGGACTAGACTACAGTATCTACCAGGACTAGACTACATACAGTATCTACCAGGACTAGACTATATACAGTATCTACCAGGACTAGACTACAGTACAGTATCTACCAGGACTAGACTACATACATTATCTACCAGGACTAGACTATATACAGTATCTACCAGGACTAGACTACAGTACAGTATCTACCAGGACTAGACTATATACAGTATCTACCAGGACTAGACTACAGTACAGTATCTACCAGGACTAGACTATATACAGTATCTACCAGGACTAGACTACCTACAGTATCTACCAGGACTAGACTACATACAGTATCTACCAGGACTAGACTACATACAGTATCTACCAGGACTAGACTACAGTATCTAACAGGACTAGACTACATACCAGGAACTAGACTACAGTACAGTATCTACCAGGACTAGACTACATACAGTATCTACCAGGAACTAGACTACATACAGTACAGTATCTACCAGGACTAGACTACATACAATACAGTATCTACCAGGACGAGACTACAGTACAGTATCTACCAGGACTAGACTACATACATGATCTACCAGGACTAGACTACATACAGTATCTACCAGGACGAGACTACATACATTATCTACCAGGACTAGACTAAAGTACAGTATCTACCAGGACTAGACTATATACAGTATCTACCAGGACTAGACTATATACAGTATCTACCAGGACTAGACTACATACAGTATCTACCAGGACTAGACTATATACAGTATCTACCAGGTATAGACTACATACAGTAGACTACATACAGTATCTACCAGGACTAGACTACATACAGTATCTACCAGGACTAGACTACAGTACATTATCTACCAGGACTAGACTAGACTATACAGTATCTACCAGGACTAGACTACATACAGTATCTACCAGGACTAGACTACAGTACAGTATCTACCAGGACTAGACTACATACAGTATCTACCAGGACTAGACTACAGTATCTAACAGGACTAGACTACATACCAGGAACTAGACTACAGTATCTACCAGGACTAGACTACATACATGATCTACCAGGACTAGACTACATACAGTATCTACCAGGACGAGACTACATACATTATCTACCAGGACTAGACTAAAGTACAGTATCTACCAGGACTAGACTATATACAGTATCTACCAGGACTAGACTATATACAGTATCTACCAGGACTAGACTACATACAGTATCTACCAGGACTAGACTATATACAGTATCTACCAGGTATAGACTACATACAGTACAGTATCTACCAGGACTAGACTACATACAGTATCTACCAGGACGAGACTACATACATTATCTACCAGGACTAGACTATATACAGTATCTACCAGGACTAGACTACATACAGTATCTACCAGGACTAGACTACAGTACAGTATCTACCAGGACTAGACTACATACAGTATCTACCAGGACTAGACTACAGTATCTAACAGGACTAGACTACATACCAGGAACTAGACTACAGTATCTACCAGGACTAGACTACAGTATCTCCCAGGACTAGACTACATACAGTATCTACCAGGACTAGACTACAGTACAGTATCTACCAGGACTAGACTACATACAGTATCTACCAGGAACTAGACTACATACAGTACAGTATCTCCCAGGACTAGACTACAGTACAGTATCTACCAGGACTAGACTATATACAGTATCTACCAGGACTAGACTACAGTACAGTATCTACCAGGACTAGACTACATACATTATCTACCAGGACTAGACTACATACAGTATCTACCAGGACGAGACTACATACAGTATCTACCAGGACTAGACTACAGTACAGTATCTACCAGGACTAGACTACATACAGTATCTACCAGGACTAGACTACATACAGTATCTACCAGGACTAGACTATATACAGTATCTCCTGGGACTAGACTACAGTACAGTATCTACCAGGACTAGACTACATACAGTATCTACCAGGACTAGACTACAGTACAGTATCTACCAGGACTAGACTACATACAGTATCTACCAGGACTAGACTACATACATTATCTACCAGGACTAGACTATATACAGTATCTACCAGGACTAGACTACATACAGTATCTACCAGGACTAGACTACAGTACAGTATCTATCTAACAGGACTAGACTACATATACAGTATCTACCAGGACTAGACTACATACAGTATCTACCAGGACTAGACTACAGTACAGTATCTACCAGGACAAGACTATATACAGTATCTACCAGGACTAGACTACATACAGTATCTACCAGGACTAGACTACATAAGTATCTACCAGGACTAGACTACATACAGTATCTACCAGGACTAGACTACAGTACAGTATCTACCAGGACTAGACTACAGTACCAGGAACTATACAGTACCAGTATCTACCAGGACTAGACTACATACAGTATCTACCAGGACTAGACTACATACAGTATCTACCAGGAACTAGACTACATACAGTATCTACCAGGACTAGACTACAATACAGTATCTACCAGGACTAGACTACAGTACAGTATCTACCAGGACTAGACTACATACAGTATCTACCAGGACTAGACTACATACAGTATCTACCAGGACTAGGACTATATACAGTATCTACCAGGACTAGACTACATACAGTATCTACCAGGACTAGACTACATACAGTATCTACCAGGACTAGACTACATACAGTATCTACCAGGACTAGACTATATACAGTATCTACCAGGACTAGACTACATACAGTATCTACCAGGACTAGACTACATACAGTATCTACCAGGACTAGACTACATACAGTATCTACCAGGACTAGACTACATACAGTACAGTATCTACCAGACAGACTATATACAGTATCTACCAGACTAGACTACATACAGTATCTACCAGGACTAGACTACATACAGTATCTACCAGGAACTAGACTACATACAGTATCTACCAGGACTAGACTACATACAGTACAGTATCTACCAGGACAAGACTACATACAGTACAGTATCTACCAGGACTAGACTACATACAGTATTTACCAGGACTAGACTACATACAGTATCTACCAGGACTAGACTACATACAGTATTTACCAGGACTAGACTACATACAGTATCTACCAGGACTAGACTACAGTATCTAACAGAACTAGACTACATACAGTACAGTATCTACCAGGACTAGACTACATACAGTATCTACCAGGACTAGACTACAGTATCTAACAGGACTAGACTACATACCAGGAACTAGACTACAGTACAGTATCTACCAGGACTAGACTACATACCAGGAACTAGACTACATACAGTATCTACCAGGAACTAGACTACATACAGTACAGTATCTACCAGGACTAGACTACATACAGTACAGTATCTACCAGGACTAGACTACATACAGTATCTACCAGGACTAGACTACATACAGTATCTACCAGGACAAGACTACAGACAGTATCTACCAGGACAAGACTACAGACAGTATCTACCAGGACTAGACTACATACAGTATCTACCAGGACTAGACTACAGACAGTATCTACCAGGACTAGACTACATACAGTATCTACCAGGACTAGACTACAGTACAGTATCTACCAGGACTAGACTACATACAGTACAGTATATACCAGGACTAGACTACATACAGTATCTACCAGGACTAGACTATATACAGTATCTACCAGGAATAGACTATATACAGTATCTACCAGGACTAGACTACATACAGTATCTACCAGGACTAGACTATACAGTATCTACCAGGACTAGACTACATACAGTATCTACCAGGACTAGACTAGGTACAGTATCTACCAGGACTAGACTACAGTACAGTATCTACCAGGACTAGACTAGAGGATACAGTATCTGTAGGACTAGACTATGACAGTATCTACCAGACTAGACTATGATCTACCAGGACTAGACTACATACAGTATCTACCAGGACTAGACTACCTACAGTATCTACCAGGACTAGGACTACAGTACAGTATCTACCAGGACTAGACAGGTACAGTACAGTATCTACCAGGACTAGACTATATACAGTATCTACCAGGACTAGACTACAGGATACAGTATCTAGACTAGGACTAGACTACCTACAGTATCTACCAGACTAGACTACATACAGTATCTACCAGGAACTAGACTATAGTACAGTATCTACCAGGAACTAGACTACATACAGTACAGTATCTACCAGGACTAGACTATATACAGTATCTACCAGGACTAGACTACAGTACTACATACCAGTATCTACAGTATCTACCAGGACTAGACTACATACAGTATCTACCAGGACTAGACTACATACAGTATCTACCAGGACTAGACTACCTACAGTATCTACCAGGACTAGACTACCTACAGTATCTACCAGGACTAGACTACAGTACAGTATCTACCAGGACTAGACTACCTACAGTATCTACCAGGACTAGACTATATACAGTATCTACCAGGACTAGACTACCTACAGTATCTACCAGGACTAGACTACAGTACAGTATCTACCAGGACTAGACTACCTACAGTATCTACCAGGACTAGACTACCTACAGTATCTACCAGGACTAGACTACAGTACAGTATCTACCAGGACTAGACTACCTACAGTATCTACCAGGACTAGACTACCTACAGTATCTACCAGGACTAGACTACCTACAGTATCTACCAGGACTAGACTACAGTACAGTATCTACCAGGACTAGACTACCTACAGTATCTACCAGGACTAGACCCCTGTAGTATCTACCAGGACTAGACTACCTAGAGTATCTACCCCTGACTAGACTACCTACAGTATCTACCAGGACTAGACTACCTACAGTATCTACCAGGACTAGACTACCTACAGTATCTACCAGGACTAGACTATATACAGTATCTACCAGGACTAGACTACATACAGCATCTACCAGGACTAGACTACCTACAGTATCTACCAGGTCTAGACTACAGTACAGTATCTACCAGGACTAGACTACAGTACAGTATCTACCAGGACTAGACTATATACAGTATCTACCAGGACTAGATATATATATATATATATATATATATTAGAGGATGACATGTACATGTAGACTAGAGGATGACATGTACATGTAGACTAGAGGATGACATGTACATGTAGACTAGAGGATGACATTAACTACAACCCCTGTCTAATGTACACTTCCTGTTTATTATTCATGACCTATATTAACTATAACCCCTGTAATGTACACTTCCTGTTTATTATTCATGACCTGTATTAACTATAACCCCTGTCTAATGTACACTTCCTGTTTATTATTCATGACCTGTATTAACTATAACCCCTGTCTAATGTACACTTCCTGTTTATTATTCATGACCTATATTAACTATAACCCCTGTCTAATACACTTCCTGTTTATTATTCATGACCTTTATTAACTATAACCCCTGTAATGTACACTTCCTGTTTATTATTCATGACTTATATTAACTATAACCCCTGTAATGTACACTTCCTGTTTATTAACCTATTAACTATAACCCCTGTCTAATGTACACTTCCTGTTTATTATTATGACCTGTATTAACTATAACCCCTGTCTAATGTACACTTCCTGTTTATTATTCATGACCTATATTAACTATAACCCCTGTCTAATTTACACTTCCTGTTTATTATTCATGACCTGTATTAACTATAACCCCTGTCTAATGTACACTTCCTGTTTATTATTCATGACCTATATTAACTATAACCCCTGTCTAATGTACACTTCCTGTTTATTATTCATGACCTATATTAACTATAACCCCTGTCTAATTTACACTTCCTGTTTATTATTCATGACCTGTATTAACTATAACCCCTGTCTAATGTACACTTCCTGTTTATTATTCATGACCTATATTAACTATAACCCCTGTAATGTACACTTCCTGTTTATTATTCATGACCTATAACCCCTGTAATGTACACTTCCTGTTTATTATTAATGACCTTTATTAACTATAACCCCTGTAATGTACACTTCCTGTTTATTATTCATGACCTTTATTAATTATAACCCCTGTAATGTACACTTCCTGTTTATTATGACCTGTATTAACTATAACCCCTGTCTAATGTACACTTCCTGTTTATTATTCATGACCTGTATTAACTATAACCCCTATCTAATGTACACTTCCTGTTTATTATTCATGACCTATATTAACTATAACCCCTGTCTAATTTACACTTCCTGTTTATTATTCATGACCTGTATTAACTATAACCCCTGTCTAATGTACACTTCCTGTTTATTATTCATGACCTATATTAACTATAACCCCTGTCTAATGTACACTTCCTGTTTATTATTCATGACCTATATTAACTATAACCCCTGTCTAATGTACACTTCCTGTTTATTATTCATGACCTATATTAACTATAACCCCTGTAATGTACACTTCCTGTTTATTATTCATGACCTGTATTAACTATAACCCCTGTAATGTACACTTCCTGTTTATTATTCATGACCTATATGAACTATAACCCCTGTAATGTACACTTCATACTCTTCATATAATATTATGCATAACAACGGCGGCGTACACTGGGAGAACTATAGACACTCATATAATATACACAGTGGAGGTGATGGAAACATGGCTGTAACAGCCTCAGCACACTTTGTTTCCATAGGAGGAGAGAGAGAGAGAGAGCTGTTGCCATACCTCCATCCCCCAGTGGGATACCTCTTAATGCTGACAGCAGGGTCTGAATCATCTAGGACGGGAGGAGAGGGAGGTTGGGTGTGAGGATCACAAATGACCTGTATTAACGGACCGGATGGTTTGATAGGGCTTGACGGACCAGAGAGGTCAAGTGGCAGCTGAACTATAACCTCTGAGGCTGACCCCTCTCTGCCTGTACTCTCAGTGATCAGTCAGCCCAGAGACTGTCCTGTCAGTGATCAGTCAGCCCAGAGACTGTCCTGTCAGTGATCAGTCAGCCCAGAGACCGTCAGCCCAGAGACAGTCAGCCCAGAGACAGTCAGCCCAGAGACCGTCAGCCCAGAGACCGTCAGCCCAGAGACAGTCAGCCCAGAGACCGTCAGCCCAGAGACCGTCAGCCCAGAGAACTATAGACCCAGAGACAGTCATACCCAGTGGAGGTCCAGCCCAGAGCCGTAACAGCCCAGAGACAGTCAGCCCAGAGACAGTCAGCCCAGAGACAGTCAGCCCAGAGACAGTCAGCCCAGAGACCATCAGCCCAGAGGACCGTCAGCCCAGAGACAGTCAGCCCAGAGACAGTCAGCCCAGAGACCAGAGGGAGACCGTCCAGCCCAGAGACAGTCAGCCCAGAGACAGTCAGCCCAGAGACAGTCAGCCCAGAGACCGTGGCAGCCCAGAGACCGTCAGCCCAGAGACCGCCAGCCCAGAGACCGTCAGCCCAGAGACCGTCAGCCCAGAGACCGTCAGCCCAGAGACCGTCAGCCCAGAGACAGTCAGCCCAGAGACAGTCAGCCCAGAGACAGTCAGCCCAGAGACAGTCAGCCCAGAGACAGTCAGCCCAGAGACCGTCAGCCCAGAGACAGTCAGCCCAGAGACAGTCAGCCCAGAGACAGTCAGCCCAGAGACAGTCAGCCCAGAGACCGTCAGCCCAGAGACCGTCAGCCCAGAGACAGCTGTGTGTTGGTGTTCTGTGTATAACATTAGTGTGTTCAGGCTATAGAATACAGTCTGACTATGAGATACTTTTTGAAATGCCTTCCTCTGTCACTGCAGCTTGACACAAATTCAATGTTGTTTTGGCGTCCGGCCCGGAGACACAGGACTGCTTGACTTTACCCATCACAATAACAATGCAGCAAACAGAGAATGGAGGAGCATTACAGAGGATGTAGGCTGACAGACACGCAGCTACCAGTTACTGAACACTACTGTGAAGTCAAGAGTCAGGACAGATGACTGTGTTACTGATACAGAAAAGGAAACTGACTGACAACACATTTCACAGGCGTTTCTAGGGTCTCACTACTCCAAAACGTACATACATATGGACAAAGACGCACGGGCCCACACACACACACGCACACGCACGCACACACACGTCAAATCCTTGGTCCCTGGTTAACCACAGGGCTTTATGGTCCCTGGTTAACTACAGGGCTTTATGGTCCCCGGTTAAACACAGGGCTTTATGGTCCCCGGTTAAACACAGGGCTTTATGGTCCCCGGTTAAACACAGGGCTTTATGGTCCCCGGTTAAACACAGGGCTTTATGGTCCCCGGTTAAACACAGGGCTTTATGGTCCCCGGTTAAACACAGGGCTTTATGGTCCCTGGTTAAACACAGGGGTCTTTATGGTCCCCGGTTAAACACAGGGCTTTATGGTCCCGGTTAAACACAGGGCTTTATGGTCCCCGGTTAAACACAGGGCTTTATGGTCCCTGGTTAAACACAGGGCTTTATGGTCCCTGGTTAAACACTCCTCCTCCCTCCCCTCTTCCTCCCAGGGCTCCTTAGTTGACTGAGGAAAACTAAACTCTTTGGGACTCAGTCTCCATGGCTTTAATGGGTGCTAGTCTAGACAGATGCAGTTCCAGACACTCCACTGAAAGTGTAATATTTACTCCCTCTTCCTCCTTTATCCTCTCCCTCCTTAAACTCCCTCTTTAGTTGACTGAGTTAAACTAAACTTTATGGGACCAGTCTCCATGCTACTCTAATGGGTGCTTGTCAGATGCTTTAGACTGCAGTTCCAGACACTCCTAAAAGTGTCATATTTACTCCAAACACTTTGCTGCAGAAGGTACAGTAGGCGCTTGATAAAGTGCAGTGTGTCTGATGATTAGGTTTAGTGGGGATGTTGTCCGTCTCTCTCTCTCTCTCTGTCTCTCTCTCTCTCTCTCTCTCTCCTCTCTCTCTCTCTTAGTTGACTGAGGAAAACTCTCTCTCTCTCTGTCTCCATGCTACTCTAATCTGCTAGTCTCTCTTCTCAGACTCTCCTCTGAAAGTGTCTCTCTCTCTCTCTCTCTCTCTCTCTCTCTCTCTCTCTCTCTCTGTTCTGTCTCTCTCTGTCTCTCTGTCTCTCTCTCTGTCTCTCTCTCTCTCTCTCTCTCTCTCTCTCTGTCTCTCTCTCTGTCTCTCTCTGTCTCTCTCTCTGTCTCTCTCTCTCTCTCTCTCTCTCTCTCTCTCTCTCTCTCTCTCTCTCTGTCTGTCTGTCTGTCTGTCTCTCTCTCTCTCTCTCTCCCTCTGTCTCTCTCTCTCTCTCTCTCTGTCTCTCTGTCTCTCTCTCTGTCTCTCTGTCTCTCTGTCTTGGCTTGGTCTTCCATCACCTGTTTTCACCACGTGTGACCTGGTCACAGTGAGGAAGTGAGCCTGCCCTCTACTGGTGGCTGAGTGTAACTTCACTCAGTTTCACTACTTGGTGTTGTAGTGTTGAAAAACATTATTAACAATGTAATGATACCTTCATCATAACCCAGCTGTTGTGGTGCAGAGAAACCAGATAATACCTTCATCAATGTCTGTTGTGGTGCAGAGAAACCAGATAATAGCTTCATCAATGTCTGTTGTAGTGCAGAGAAACACTATAATACCTTCATCATAACCCAGCTGTTGTAGTGCAGAGAAACAAGATGATACCTTCATCAATGTCTGTTGTAGTGTAGAGAAACAAGATGATACCTTCATCATAACCCAGCTGTTGTAGTGCAGAGAAACAAGGTAATACCTTCATCACTGTCTGTTGTAGTGCAGAGAAACAAGATGATACCTTCATCAATGTCTGTTGTAGTGCAGAGAAACAAGATGATACCTTCATCAATGTCTATTGTAGTGCAGAGAAACAAGGTAATACCTTCATCACTGTCTGTTGTAGTTCAGAGAAACAATAGAATACCTTCATCAATGTCTGTTGTGGTGCAGAGAAACAAGATAATACCTTCATCAATGTCTGTTGTGGTGCAGAGAAACAAGATAATACCTTCATCAATGTCTGTTGTAGTGCAGAGAAACAATAGAATACCTTCATCAATGTCTGTTGTGGTGCAGAGAAACAAGCTTGTTGCCCAAAAACATATTTTGGTGTAAGGAGAGCCAACTGTAGTTCATAACCTCAAGGTCCAGACAACGATCCTCAATACTCCAGTCTGTCCTGTCTGAATTCTTGGAGACTTGGTCATGAGATTCTTATAGACTGTAAGACAGTGTAGTCTATTCAGTCATCTAAGTAGCCAACTGCTGAGGCTGAGCTGCAAGACAGACATGGTCTGTTGATGAATAAGAGGCTGAATGAATTCAGCATCTTTAACGTCATTCATTCTCTCTCTATCAGCAGCTTCCAGCTGTGAGGGTGACAGTCCATGAATGGTACACTGGTGGTTCATCATACTGTCTGTCTGTCTGTCTGTCTGTCTGTCTGTCTGTCTGTCTGTCTGTCTGTATCAGCAGCTTCCAGCTGTGAGGGTGACAGTCCATGAATGGTACACTGGTGGAGGTTCATCATACTGTCTGTCTGTCTGTCTGTCTGTCTGTCTGTCTGTCTGTCTGTATCAGCAGCTTCCAGCTGTGAGGGTGACAGTCCATGAATGGTACACTGGTGGAGGTTCATCATACTGTCTGTCTGTCTGTCTGTCTGTCTGTCTGTCTGTCTCTATCAGCAGCTTCCAGCTGTGAGGGTGACAGTCCATGAATAGTACACTGGTGGAGGTTCATCATACTGTGTGTCTGTCTGTCTGTGTGTCTGTCTGTCTGTACCACTGAGCCAACATTGAATAACTAGGAACAATATTCTATCCTGCTACCGGTTTTATCAGCTGAATGTAGTCTCTGTATTTAGATATGCAGTCTATCACGTCAGAATGTCTGCGTTGACTAACAAGCCAACAAAACCGAAGGAGGGCTATTCTGCCCTACCAAGCAAAAAGGCAGTAATTGCTCATTTGATCGAAAATGAGTTAGTCATTTTTGCTAGAATTAAAAGACATGCTTAATCATGTGGACAAGTATCCTGTCTCTATTGTATTGTGTTCGGGAGAAAATAGCGGTCATGTTGGCAGTAACTGTATAAAGTTACTATGAAACCAACGTAAATAAAAGCAATGTTTTTCTCAGTTCCACGCAATGGGCGGTTACTGCCTTTTTGCTTGGTAGGGCAGTATAATTGTCTGAAGTCAAACAATAGGCTGCTATTCTTGTAAACATTCACATATAACAGGCTATTTATAGACATTCATTGAAATTCTCCTTCCAACCAGGGAGAGAGAGAAGAGCACAGCGAAGCACGTGGAGAACCCAGAGAACGGTGAGACATCGACGGGCTTTAAGCAAGGCTACTTACAGTGACACCATCCCAAGTGGCAGCACCAGTGGAGCTTGAAGCACTTCCCATGACTGTGTGTGGCGCAGATGGACAGTCCGTCGCACGGGAGAAAGTCCGGTCTCCCCGCGCAGCTCCGGGCCAACGCCTGTGCCTCGTCTAACTTCTCGCTCTTCCGTCCGCCCGACGCGGCCATCGCGCAGCGCACACCCCAGGATCAAACGCACGCCATGTAACCCATCAGAGAAGGCAGCTTTAGCCCACCAGCCAAAAAATGGTCTGGAATTTCGGTTTTGGTCTCAAAACCTCAGCAAACGCCAAATGTCGAACCAGGGAGGAAACTCCAAAGCGTGACGCAAACGAGTTAAATGTGGCACCGTTGTAGCCACCCCCCCAAGCAGCACAGAGAGAAACAAAATGCGATGAAAGTTCCAGTTCCAAGAATACGATTGACAGCTTGTTTTACGTAAACATCTGGATCTCCAGCCGCTGGAATTATTTTCTGTAAACGTCGACGACGTTATCTCAGCCAGAGAGATTTCCGTGGCGTATCCCGTGTCAGGCTTTCATTTGATATAGCCAGCCTTCTATCAGCCTGACAAGAGACTCCCCTGTCTGTTGATGAAGCCCTCGCCGTTTCCTTCCTCTTAGGCTATCCCCTCCTCCTCCTCCTCCTCCTCCTCCTCCTCCTCCTCCTCCTCTCTCTCTCTCTCTCCAGTCCGGTTCAGCCATAAAGGATGTCCGATATTTGGTCTATTGTCCTCATTTTTGGCTGTAATAGCCTTTCCTCCGAAGTCATAACTGATTCAGATGAAAGTAATCATGTAAACAAAGCCTATAATTTGAATCGGAAGCAACCTTTTTCAAGATAAATACAGGTCATTCTGTTAACGGATCCTTCATTAAAAAAAATATTTCATTAATTTAAACTTTATTTAACTAGGCCAATCAGTAAAGAAAAAATCTTATTTACAATGACGGCCTACCAAAAGGTGAAACAAAATATAGGACCAAACACACATCATGATCAGAGAGACACCACAATCCTACATCAAGAGAGACCTAAGACAACAAAGCATAGCATGGCAGCAACACATAACACAGCATGGTAGCAACACAACATGACAACAACATGGTAGCAGCACAAAACATGGTACAAACATTATTAAGCACAGACAACAGCACAAAGGGCAAGAAGGTAGAGACAACAATAAATCACGTGAAGCAACCACAACTGTCAGAGTGTCCATGATCGAGTCTTTGAATGAAGAGATGGAGATAAAACTGTTCAGTTTGAGTGTTTTTGCAGCTCTGTTCCAGTCACTAGAGGAGCGACCCAGAGATGTGTGTGCTTTGGGGACCTTTAACAGAATGTGACTGGCAGAACGGATGTTGCATGGAGGATGAGGGCTGCAGTAGGGGGGAGTGAGGCCTGCAGTGGGGGGAGTGAGAGGCCTACAGTAGGGGGAGGCCTACAGTAGGGGGGAGTGAGGCCTACAGTAGGGGGGAGTGAGGCCTACAGTAGGGGGGAGTGAGGCCTCACAGTAGGGGGGAGTGAGGCCTACAGTAGGGGGAGTAGGGGGAGTGGAGGCCTGCAGTAGGGGAGTGAGGGCCTACAGTAGGGGGGAGTGAGGCCTACAGTAGGGGGAGTGAGGCCTCACAGTAGGGGGAGTGAGGCCTACAGTAGGGGGAGTGAGGCCTACAGTAGGGGGAGGAGGCCTACAGTAGGGGGGAGTGAGGCCTGCAGTAGGGGGGGGAGTGAGGCCTGCAGTAGGGGGAGTGGAGGCCTACAGTAGGGGGAGTGAGGCCTGCAGTAGGGGAGTGAGGCCTGCAGTAGGGGAGTGGAGGCCTACAGTAAGGGGGAGTGAGGCCTACAGTAGGGGGGAGTGAGGGCCTGACAGGGGAGGAGGCCTACAGTAGGGGGAGGAGGCCTACAGTAGGGGGGAGTGAGGCCTACAGTAGGGGGGAGTGGAGGGCCTACAGTAGGGGGGAGTGAGGCCTACAGTAGGGGGAGTGAGGCCTACAGTAGGGGGAGTGAGGCCTACAGTAGGGGGGAGGAGGCCTACAGTAGGGGGAGTGAGGCCAGTAGGGCAGTAGGGGGAGTGAGGCCTACAGTAGGGGGAGTGAGGCCTACAGTAGGGGGAGTGAGGCCTGCAGTAGGGGGGAGTGGGGCTGGCACAGTAGGGGGAGTGAGGCCTACAGTAGGGGAGTGAGGCCTACAGTAGGGGGAGTGGAGGCCTACAGTAGGGGGGAGTGAGGCCTACAGTAGGGGGAGTGAGGCCTACAGTAGGGGG
>NC_088216.1:5237402-5239562 GCF_036934945.1 Oncorhynchus masou masou | reverse complement strand
AGTCTGGGTAGTCCTACAGTAGTCTGGGTAGTCCTGCAGTAGTCTGGGTAGTCCTGCAGTAGTCCTACAGTATTCTGGGAAGTTCTACAGTAGTCTGGGTAGTCCTACAGTAGTCCTACAGTAGTCTGGGTAGTCAAACAGTAGTATGGGAAGTTCTACAGTAGTCTGGGTAGTCCTACAGTAGTCTGGGTAGTCCTACAGTAGTATTGGTAGTCACACACGCACAGGCACACACACTCTGGAGTTCAAGTGGGGCTTTTGGGAAAGGGACTCTTGAGTTTTTCACAGACTGATGGTATTTCTGGGTAGTCTTTAATCTGAAGACCACTGGGTTGATGGATGAACTGGGGTGTTCTATTATTTATTTATTTATCTCTCTCTCTCTCTCTCTCTCTCTCTCTCATATTTTTTACCAAACGTGAAACACTATCTACTACAATTCACTATGGTGGTTCAACGTGACTCAACACACCAGCTAAACACACACACACACACTCACACACACGTCTTTTAGTGTGGTTTGTGGTTGTAGTTGCTGAGAGATCACATTTGTCTCCTAGCAGCCTGAACCCTTGACACCATTATACCAGAGCAGCAGAGAAGAGCTGTAAACCAGGAGGGTGGGTGTGTGAGAGATTGACAGTTGGGTGAAATACCACATTGTCCAATCACAGCAGCAAGATTTATGACCTGTTGCTACAAGAAAGGGCGACCAGTGAAGAACAAACACCATTGTAAATACAACCCATATTTCAGTTTACACATCGTTAAAACACTGTATACATGATATGACATCTCTTTTCTTTTGGAACTTTTGTGAGTGTCACTTTTGTTTATTATCTAATTCACTTGCTTTGGAATGTAAAAATATGTTTCCCATGTCAATAAAGCCCTTCGAAATGGAGAGAGAGAGAGAGAGAGAGAGAGAGAGAGAGAGAAAGAGAGAGGGAGGGGGGAAGAGAGACAGAGGGAGAGAGACAGAGGAGAGAGACAGAGAGCGAGAGAGACAGAGTGAGAGAGACAGAGAGAGAGAGAGAGAGAGAGAGGGAGGGGGAAGAGAGAGGGAGAGAGACAGTGAGAGAGACAGAGAGAGACAGAGAGAGGGAGGGGGGAAGAGAGACAGAGGGAGAGAGACAGAGAGCGAGAGAGACAGAGAGTGAGAGAGAGAGAGAGAGAGAGAGACAGAGAGAGAGACTATATAAGTATTTGGGGTTTATATTTGTCCTCTTGTTGTTTGTTCTGATCATGAACCCACTTGGTGTCCCAGGTCTAAATCAGTCTCTGATTGGAGGCGAAGACAAAAGCAGTGGAACTGTCTTCAAGGTCCAACATTGACAAGAGAGGAGATTTTATTGGAACTCACCCTTTGCTTGTCCCTCAGTGCTGGGACCTTTGACCCCACAGCCCAGGGAATACTGCTTCCTGTTTTAGTGATGAACTGTCCTGACTCACAGATGGCAGGGTTTGCGGCAACATGGGTCATTGACTGTGTGTGTGTGTGTGTGTGTGTGTGTGTGTGTGTGTGTGTGTGTGTGTGTGTGTGTGTGTGTGTGTGTGTGTGTGTGTGTGTGTGTGTGTGTGTGTGTGTGTGTGTGTGTGTGTGTGTGTGTGTGTGTGTGTGTGTGTGTGTGTGTGTGTGTGTGTGTGTGTGTGTGTGTGCGCGCGTGCGCGTGCCAGGACTCTACCCTGAACTTTAGTCACAGTCACTAGCCGGCTACCAGCCAGGACTCTACCCTGAACTTTAGTCACAGACACTAGCCGGCTACCAGCCAGGACTCTACCCTGAACTTTAGTCACAGTCACTAGCCAGCTACCAGCCAGGACTCTACCCTGAACTTTAGTCACAGTCACTAGCCGGCGACAGGCCAGTACTCTACCCTGACCTTTAGTCACAGTCACTAGCCGGCGACAGGCCAGTACTCTACCCTGACCTTTAGTCACAGTCACTAGCCGGCGACAGGCCAGTACTCTACCCTGACCTTTAGTCACAGTCACTAGCCGGCTACCAGCCAGGACTCTACCCTGACCTTTAGTCACAGTCACTAGCCGGCTACCAGCCAGGACTCTACCCTGAACTTTAGTCACAGTCACTAGCCGGCTACCAGCCAGGACTCTACCCTGAACTTTAGTCACAGTCACTAGCCGGCTACCAGCCAGTAC
>NC_088216.1:5137402-5229902 GCF_036934945.1 Oncorhynchus masou masou | reverse complement strand
GTAGTGATTACATGGAGAACCCGGGGGGGTTATAAAGTAGTCCCATAGGGCTCTGGTCAATAGTAGTGATTACATAGAGAACCCGGGGGGGTTATAAAGTAGTCCCATAGGGCTGTGGTCAATAGTAGTGATTACATAGAGAACCCGGGGGGTTATAAAGTAGTCCCATAGGGCTCTGGTCAACAGTAGTGATTACATGGAGAACCCGGGGGGGGGGGTTATAAAGTAGTCCCATAGGGCTCTGGTCAACAGTAGTGATTACATAGAGAACCCGGAGGGGGTTATAAAGTAGTCCCATAGGGCTCTGGTCAACAGTAGTGATTACATAGAGAACCTGGGGGGGGGGGGTTATAAAGTAGTCCCATAGGGCTCTGGTCAACAGTAGTGATTACATAGAGAACCCGGGGGGGGGTTATAAAGTAGTCCCATAGGGCTCTGGTCAACAGTAGTGATTACATAGAGAACCTGGGGGGGGGTTATAAAGTAGTCCCATAGGGCTCTGGTCAATAGTAGTGATTACATAGAGAACCCGGGGGGGGGGTTATAAAGTAGTCCCATAGGGCTCTGGTCAATAGTAGGGATTACATAGAGAACCCGGGGGGGGGTTATAAAGTAGTCCCATAGGGCTCTGGTCAATAGTAGTGATTACATAGAGAACCCGGGGGGGTTATAAAGTAGTCCCATAGGGCTGTGGTCAATAGTAGTGATTACATAGAGAACCCGGGGGGTTATAAAGTAGTCCCATAGGGCTCTGGTCAACAGTAGTGATTACATGGAGAACCCGGGGGGGGGGGGGGGGGGTTATAAAGTAGTCCCATAGGGCTCTGGTCAACAGTAGTGATTACATAGAGAACCCGGAGGGGGGTTATAAAGTAGTCCCATAGGGCTCTGGTCAACAGTAGTGATTACATAGAGAACCTGGGGGGGGGGGGTTATAAAGTAGTCCCATAGGGCTCTGGTCAACAGTAGTGATTACATAGAGAACCCGGGGGGGGGGGGTTATAAAGTAGTCCCATAGGGCTCTGGTCAACAGTAGTGATTACATAGAGAACCTGGGGGGGGGTTATAAAGTAGTCCCATAGGGCTCTGGTCAATAGTAGTGATTACATAGAGAACCCGGGGGGGGGGGTTATAAAGTAGTCCCATAGGGCTCTGGTCAATAGTAGTGATTACATAGAGAACCCGGGGGGGGGGGGTGGTTATAAAGTAGTCCCATAGGGCTCTGGTCAACAGTAGTGATTACATAGAGAACCTGGGGGGGGTTATAAAGTAGTCCCATAGGGCTCTGGTCAATAGTAGTGATTACATAGAGAACCCGGGGGGGGGGGGTTATAAAGTAGTCCCATAGGGCTCTGGTCAACAGTAGTGATTACATGGAGAACCCGGGGGGTTATAAAGTAGTCCCATAGGGCTCTGGTCAACAGTAGTGATTACATAGAGAACCCGGAGGGGGGGGTTATAAAGTAGTCCCATAGGGCTCTGGTCAATAGTAGTGATTACATAGAGAACCCGGGTTATAAAGTAGTCCCATAGGGCTCTGGTCAATAGTAGTGATTACATAGAGAACCCGGGGGTTATAAAGTAGTCCCATAGGGCTCTGGTCAACAGTAGTGATTACATAGAGAACCTGGGGGGGGGGGGTTATAAAGTAGTCCCATAGGGCTCTGGTCAATAGTAGTGATTACATAGAGAACCCGGGGGGGGGGTTATAAAGTAGTCCCATAGGGCTCTGGTCAATAGTAGTGATTACATAGAGAACCCGGGGGGGGTTATAAAGTAGTCCCATAGGGCTCTGGTCAACAGTAGTGATTACATAGAGAACCCGGGGGGGGTTATAAAGTAGTCCCATAGGGCTCTGGTCAACAGTAGTGATTACATAGAGAACCCGGGGGGGGGTTATAAAGTAGTCCCATAGGGCTCTGGTCAACAGTAGTGATTACATAGAGAACCCGGAGGGGGGGGGGTTATAAGGTAGTCCCATAGGGCTCTGGTCAATAGTAGTGATTACATAGAGAACCCGGGGGGGAGGGGGTTATAAAGTAGTCCCATAGGGCTCTGGTCAATAGTAGTGATTACATAGAGAACCCGGGGGGGTTATAAAGTAGTCCCATAGGGCTCTGGTCAACAGTAGTGATTACATAGAGAACCTGGGGGGGGGGTTATAAAGTAGTCCCATAGGGCTCTGGTCAATAGTAGTGATTACATAGAGAACCCGGGGGGGTTATAAAGTAGTCCCATTGGGCTCTGGTCAACAGTAGTGATTACATAGAGAACCTGGGGGGGGGTTATAAAGTAGTCCCATAGGGCTCTGGTCAATAGTAGTGATTACATAGAGAACCCGGGGGGGGTTATAAAGTAGTCCCATAGGGCTCTGGTCAACAGTAGTGATTACATGGAGAACCCGGGGGGGGGGTTATAAAGTAGTCCCATAGGGCTCTGGTCAACAGTAGTGATTACATGGAGAACCCGGGGGGGTTATAAAGTAGTCCCATAGGGCTCTGGTCAACAGTAGTGATTACATAGAGAACCCAGGGGGGGTTATAAAGTAGTCCCATAGGGCTCTGGTCAATAGTAGTGATTACATAGAGAACCCGGGGGGGGTTATAAAGTAGTCCCATAGGGCTCTGGTCAATAGTAGTGATTACATAGAGAACCCGGGGGGGGGGTTATAAAGTAGTCCCATAGGGCTCTGGTCAATAGTAGTGATTACATAGAGAACCCGGGGGGGGGGTTATAAAGTAGTCCCATAGGGCTGTGGTCAATAGTAGTGATTACATAGAGAACCCGGGGGGTTATAAAGTAGTCCCATAGGGCTCTGGTCAACAGTAGTGATTACATAGAGAACCCGGGGGGGTTATAAAGTAGTCCCATAGGGCTCTGGTCAACAGTAGTGATTACATAGAGAACCCGGGGGGGGTTATAAAGTAGTCCCATAGGGCTCTGGTCAACAGTAGTGATTACATAGAGAACCTGGGGGGGGGGGGGGTTATAAAGTAGTCCCATAGGGCTCTGGTCAACAGTAGTGATTACATAGAGAACCCGGGGGGGGGGGGGTTATAAAGTAGTCCCATAGGGCTCTGGTCAACAGTAGTGATTACATAGAGAACCTGGGGGGGGGGTTATAAAGTAGTCCCATAGGGCTCTGGTCAATAGTAGTGATTACATAGAGAACCCGGGGGGTTATAAAGTAGTCCCATAGGGCTCTGGTCAATAGTAGTGATTACATAGAGAACCCGGGGGGGGGGGGTTATAAAGTAGTCCCATAGGGCTCTGGTCAATAGTAGTGATTACATAGAGAACCCGGGGGGGGGGGGGGGTGGTTATAAAGTAGTCCCATAGGGCTCTGGTCAACAGTAGTGATTACATAGAGAACCTGGGGGGGGGGGTTATAAAGTAGTCCCATAGGGCTCTGGTCAATAGTAGTGATTACATAGAGAACCCGGGGGGTTATAAAGTAGTCCCATAGGGCTCTGGTCAACAGTAGTGATTACATGGAGAACCCGGGGGGGTTATAAAGTAGTCCCATAGGGCTCTGGTCAACAGTAGTGATTACATAGAGAACCCGGAGGGGGGGTTATAAAGTAGTCCCATAGGGCTCTGGTCAATAGTAGTGATTACATAGAGAACCCGGGGGGTTATAAAGTAGTCCCATAGGGCTCTGGTCAATAGTAGTGATTACATAGAGAACCCGGGGGGGGGGGGTTATAAAGTAGTCCCATAGGGCTCTGGTCAACAGTAGTGATTACATAGAGAACCTGGGGGGGTTATAAAGTAGTCCCATAGGGCTCTGGTCAATAGTAGTGATTACATAGAGAACCCGGGGGGGTTATAAAGTAGTCCCATAGGGCTCTGGTCAATAGTAGTGATTACATAGAGAACCCGGAGGGGGGGGGGGGGGGGGGGTTATAAAGTAGTCCCATAGGGCTCTGGTCAATAGTAGTGATTACATAGAGAACCCGGGGGGGGTTATAAAGTAGTCCCATAGGGCTCTGGTCAACAGTAGTGATTACATAGAGAACCCGGGGGGGGGGTTATAAAGTAGTCCCATAGGGCTCTGGTCAACAGTAGTGATTACATAGAGAACCCGGGGGGGGTTATAAAGTAGTCCCATAGGGCTCTGGTCAACAGTAGTGATTACATAGAGAACCCGGAGGGGGGTTATAAGGTAGTCCCATAGGGCTCTGGTCAATAGTAGTGATTACATAGAGAACCCGGGGGGGAGGGGTTATAAAGTAGTCCCATAGGGCTCTGGTCAATAGTAGTGATTACATAGAGAACCCGGGGGGGGGGGGGGTTATAAAGTAGTCCCATAGGGCTCTGGTCAAAGTAGTGATTACATAGAGAACCTGGGGGGGGGTTATAAAGTAGTCCCATAGGGCTCTGGTCAACAGTAGTGATTACATAGAGAACCCGGGGGGGGGGGGGGGTTATAAAGTAGTCCCATAGGGCTCTGGTCAATAGTAGTGATTACATAGAGAACCCGGGGGGGGGGGGGGGGTTATAAAGTAGTCCCATAGGGCTCTGGTCAACAGTAGTGATTACATAGAGAACCTGGGGGGGGGGTTATAAAGTAGTCCCATAGGGCTCTGGTCAACAGTAGTGATTACATAGAGAACCCGGGGGGGTTATAAAGTAGTCCCATAGGGCTCTGGTCAACAGTAGTGATTACATAGAGAACCTGGGGGGGGGGGGGGTTATAAAGTAGTCCCATAGGGCTCTGGTCAATAGTAGTGATTACATAGAGAACCCGGGGGGGGGGGGGGGGGGGGTTATAAAGTAGTCCCATAGGGCTCTGGTCAATAGTAGTGATTACATAGAGAACCCGGGGGGGGGGTTATAAAGTAGTCCCATAGGGCTCTGGTCAATAGTAGTGATTACATAGAGAACCCGGGGGGGTTATAAAGTAGTCCCATAGGGCTCTGGTCAACAGTAGTGATTACATAGAGAACCCGGGGGGGGGGGGGGGGGTTATAAAGAAGTCCAATAGGGCTCTGGTCAACAGTAGTGATTACATGGAGAACCCGGGGGGGTTATAAAGTAGTCCCATAGGGCTCTGGTCAATAGTAGTGATTACATAGAGAACCCAGGGGGTTATAAAGTAGTCCCATAGGGCTCTGGTCAACAGTAGTGATTACATAGAGAACCCGGGGGGTTATAAAGTAGTCCCATAGGTCTCTGGTCAACAGTAGTGATTACATAGAGAACCCAGGGGGTTATAAAGTAGTCCCATAGGGCTCTGGTCAACAGTAGTGATTACATAGAGAACCCGGGGGGGTTATAAAGTAGTCCCATAGGGCTCTGGTCAACAGTAGTGATTACATAGAGAACCCGGGGGTTATAAAGTAGTCCCATAGGGCTCTGGGCAACAGTAGTGATTACATGGAGAACCCGGGGGGGTTATAAAGTAGTCCCATAGGGCTCTGGTCAACAGTAGTGATTACATAGAGAACCCGGAGGTGGGGGGGGGGGGGGTTATAAAGTAGTCCCATAGGGCTCTGGTCAATAGTAGTGATTACATAGAGAACCCGGGGGGGGGGTTATAAAGTAGTCCCATAGGGCTCTGGTCAACAGTAGTGATTACATAGAGAACCCGGGGGGGTTATAAAGTAGTCCCATAGGGCTCTGGTCAACAGTAGTGATTACATGGAGAACCCGGGGGGGGGGGGTTATAAAGTAGTCCCATAGGGCTCTGGTCAACAGTAGTGATTACATAGAGAACCCGGAGGGGGGGTTATAAAGTAGTCCCATAGGGCTCTGGTCAATAGTAGTGATTACATAGAGAACCCAGGGGGGTTATAAAGTAGTCCCATAGGGCTCTGGTCAACAGTAGTGATTACATAGAGAACCCGGGGGGTTATAAAGTAGTCCCATAGGTCTCTGGTCAACAGTAGTGATTACATAGAGAACCCAGGGGGGTTATAAAGTAGTCCCATAGGGCTCTGGTCAACAGTAGTGATTACATAGAGAACCCGGGGGGTTATAAAGTAGTCCCATAGGGCTCTGGTCAACAGTAGTGATTACATAGAGAACCCGGGGGGTTATAAAGTAGTCCCATAGGGCTCTGGTCAACAGTAGTGATTACATGGAGAACCCGGGGGGGGGGGTTATAAAGTAGTCCCATAGGGCTCTGGTCAACAGTAGTGATTACATAGAGAACCCGGAGGGGGGGGTTATAAAGTAGTCCCATAGGGCTCTGGTCAATAGTAGTGATTACATAGAGAACCCGGAGGGGGGGGTTATAAAGTAGTCCCATAGGGCTCTGGTCAATAGTAGTGATTACATAGAGAACCCAGGGGGGTTATAAAGTAGTCCCATAGGGCTCTGGTCAACAGTAGTGATTACATAGAGAACCCGGGGGTTATAAAGTAGTCCCATAGGTCTCTGGTCAACAGTAGTGATTACATAGAGAACCCAGGGGGGTTATAAAGTAGTCCCATAGGGCTCTGGTCAACAGTAGTGATTACATAGAGAACCCAGGGGGGGTTATAAAGTAGTCCCATAGGGCTCTGGTCAACAGTAGTGATTACATAGAGAACCCGGGGGGGGGGGTTATAAAGTAGTCCCATAGGGCTCTGGTCAACAGTAGTGATTACATGGAGAACCCGGGGGGGGGTTATAAAGTAGTCCCATAGGGCTCTGGTCAACAGTAGTGATTACATAGAGAACCCGGAGGGGGGGGGTTATAAAGTAGTCCCATAGGGCTCTGGTCAACAGTAGTGATTACATAGAGAACCTGGGGGGGGTTATAAAGTAGTCCCATAGGGCTCTGGTCAACAGTAGTGATTACATAGAGAACCCGGAGGGGGGGGTTATAAAGTAGTCCCATAGGGCTCTGGTCAATAGTAGTGATTACATAGAGAACCCAGGGGGGTTATAAAGTAGTCCCATAGGGCTCTGGTCAACAGTAGTGATTACATAGAGAACCCGGGGGGTTATAAAGTAGTCCCATAGGTCTCTGGTCAACAGTAGTGATTACATAGAGAACCCAGGGGGGTTATAAAGTAGTCCCATAGGGCTCTGGTCAACAGTAGTGATTACATAGAGAACCCGGGGGGTTATAAAGTAGTCCCATAGGGCTCTGGTCAACAGTAGTGATTACATGGAGAACCCGGGGGGGGGGGGGGGGTTATAAAGTAGTCCCATAGGGCTCTGGTCAACAGTAGTGATTACATAGAGAACCCGGAGGGGGGGGGGGTTATAAAGTAGTCCCATAGGGCTCTGGTCAATAGTAGTGATTACATAGAGAACCCGGAGGGGGGTTATAAAGTAGTCCCATAGGGCTCTGGTCAATAGTAGTGATTACATAGAGAACCCAGGGGGGGTTATAAAGTAGTCCCATAGGGCTCTGGTCAACAGTAGTGATTACATAGAGAACCCGGGGGGGGTTATAAAGTAGTCCCATAGGTCTCTGGTCAACAGTAGTGATTACATAGAGAACCCAGGGGGGGTTATAAAGTAGTCCCATAGGGCTCTGGTCAACAGTAGTGATTACATAGAGAACCCAGGGGGGGTTATAAAGTAGTCCCATAGGGCTCTGGTCAACAGTAGTGATTACATAGAGAACCCGGGGGGTTATAAAGTAGTCCCATAGGGCTCTGGTCAACAGTAGTGATTACATGGAGAACCCGGGGGGGTTATAAAGTAGTCCCATAGGGCTCTGGTCAACAGTAGTGATTACATAGAGAACCCGGAGGGGGGGTTATAAAGTAGTCCCATAGGGCTCTGGTCAACAGTAGTGATTACATAGAGAACCTGGGGGGGGGGGGTTATAAAGTAGTCCCATAGGGCTCTGGTCAACAGTAGTGATTACATAGAGAACCCGGGGGGTTATAAAGTAGTCCCATAGGGCTCTGGTCAACAGTAGTGATTACATAGAGAACCTGGGGGGGGGGGTTATAAAGTAGTCCCATAGGGCTCTGGTCAATAGTAGTGATTACATAGAGAACCCGGGGGGGTTATAAAGTAGTCCCATAGGGCTCTGGTCAATAGTAGTGATTACATAGAGAACCCGGGGGGGGGTTATAAAGTAGTCCCATAGGGCTCTGGTCAACAGTAGTGATTACATAGAGAACCCAGGGGGGGGGGGGGTTATAAAGTAGTCCCATAGGGCTCTGGTCAACAGTAGTGATTACATAGAGAACCTGGGGGGGGTTATAAAGTAGTCCCATAGGGCTCTGGTCAACAGTAGTGATTACATAGAGAACCCGGGGGGTTATAAAGTAGTCCCATAGGGCTCTGGTCAACAGTAGTGATTACATAGAGAACCTGGGGGGGGGGTTATAAAGTAGTCCCATAGGGCTCTGGTCAATAGTAGTGATTACATAGAGAACCCGGGGGGGGGGGTTATAAAGTAGTCCCATAGGGCTCTGGTCAATAGTAGTGATTACATAGAGAACCCGGGGGGGGGGTTATAAAGTAGTCCCATAGGGCTCTGGTCAACAGTAGTGATTACATAGAGAACCCGGGGGGGGGGGGGGTTATAAAGTAGTCCCATAGGGCTCTGGTCAACAGTAGTGATTACATGGAGAACCCGGGGGGGGTTATAAAGTAGTCCCATAGGGCTCTGGTCAACAGTAGTGATTACATAGAGAACCCGGAGGGGGGGGGGGTTATAAGGTAGTCCCATAGGGCTCTGGTCAATAGTAGTGATTACATAGAGAACCCGGGGGGGAGGGGGTTATAAAGTAGTCCCATAGGGCTCTGGTCAATAGTAGTGATTACATAGAGAACCCGGGGGGTTATAAAGTAGTCCCATAGGGCTCTGGTCAAAGTAGTGATTACATAGAGAACCTGGGGGGGGGGGGGGTTATAAAGTAGTCCCATAGGGCTCTGGTCAACAGTAGTGATTACATAGAGAACCCGGGGGGGGGGGGGGTTATAAAGTAGTCCCATAGGGCTCTGGTCAATAGTAGTGATTACATAGAGAACCCGGGGGGGGGGGGTTATAAAGTAGTCCCATAGGGCTCTGGTCAACAGTAGTGATTACATAGAGAACCTGGGGGGGGGGGGGGTTATAAAGTAGTCCCATAGGGCTCTGGTCAACAGTAGTGATTACATAGAGAACCCGGGGGGGGGGGGTAGTCCCATAGGGCTCTGGTTATAAAGTAGTCCCATAGGGCTCTGGTCAATAGTAGTGATTACATAGAGAACCCGGGGGGGGGGGGGTTATAAAGTAGTCCCATATGGCTCTGGTCAATAGTAGTGATTACATAGAGAACCCGGGGGGGGTTATAAAGTAGTCCCATAGGGCTCTGGTCAATAGTAGTGATTACATAGAGAACCCGGGGGGGGTTATAAAGTAGTCCCATAGGGCTCTGGTCAATAGTAGTGATTACATAGAGAACCCGGGGGGGGGGGGGGGGTTATAAAGTAGTCCCATAGGGCTCTGGTCAACAGTAGTGATTACATAGAGAACCCGGGGGGGGTTATAAAGAAGTCCAATAGGGCTCTGGTCAACAGTAGTGATTACATGGAGAACCCGGGGGGTTATAAAGTAGTCCCATAGGGCTCTGGTCAATAGTAGTGATTACATAGAGAACCCAGGGGGGTTATAAAGTAGTCCCATAGGGCTCTGGTCAACAGTAGTGATTACATAGAGAACCCGGGGGGTTATAAAGTAGTCCCATAGGTCTCTGGTCAACAGTAGTGATTACATAGAGAACCCAGGGGGGTTATAAAGTAGTCCCATAGGGCTCTGGTCAACAGTAGTGATTACATAGAGAACCCGGGGGGTTATAAAGTAGTCCCATAGGGCTCTGGTCAACAGTAGTGATTACATAGAGAACCCGGGGGGGGGGGGTTATAAAGTAGTCCCATAGGGCTCTGGGCAACAGTAGTGATTACATGGAGAACCCGGGGGGGGGGTTATAAAGTAGTCCCATAGGGCTCTGGTCAACAGTAGTGATTACATAGAGAACCCGGAGGTGGGGGGGGTTATAAAGTAGTCCCATAGGGCTCTGGTCAATAGTAGTGATTACATAGAGAACCCGGGGGGGGGGGGGGGTTATAAAGTAGTCCCATAGGGCTCTGGTCAACAGTAGTGATTACATAGAGAACCCGGGGGGGGGTTATAAAGTAGTCCCATAGGGCTCTGGTCAACAGTAGTGATTACATGGAGAACCCGGGGGGGGGGGGGGGGTTATAAAGTAGTCCCATAGGGCTCTGGTCAACAGTAGTGATTACATAGAGAACCCGGAGGGGGGGGGGGGTTATAAAGTAGTCCCATAGGGCTCTGGTCAATAGTAGTGATTACATAGAGAACCCAGGGGGGTTATAAAGTAGTCCCATAGGGCTCTGGTCAACAGTAGTGATTACATAGAGAACCCGGGGGGTTATAAAGTAGTCCCATAGGTCTCTGGTCAACAGTAGTGATTACATAGAGAACCCAGGGGGGTTATAAAGTAGTCCCATAGGGCTCTGGTCAACAGTAGTGATTACATAGAGAACCCGGGGGGTTATAAAGTAGTCCCATAGGGCTCTGGTCAACAGTAGTGATTACATAGAGAACCCGGGGGGGGGGGGTTATAAAGTAGTCCCATAGGGCTCTGGTCAACAGTAGTGATTACATGGAGAACCCAGGGGGGGTTATAAAGTAGTCCCATAGGGCTCTGGTCAACAGTAGTGATTACATAGAGAACCCGGAGGGGGGTTATAAAGTAGTCCCATAGGGCTCTGGTCAATAGTAGTGATTACATAGAGAACCCGGAGGGGGGGGGGGTTATAAAGTAGTCCCATAGGGCTCTGGTCAATAGTAGTGATTACATAGAGAACCCAGGGGGGTTATAAAGTAGTCCCATAGGGCTCTGGTCAACAGTAGTGATTACATAGAGAACCCGGGGGTTATAAAGTAGTCCCATAGGTCTCTGGTCAACAGTAGTGATTACATAGAGAACCCAGGGGGGTTATAAAGTAGTCCCATAGGGCTCTGGTCAACAGTAGTGATTACATAGAGAACCCAGGGGGGGTTATAAAGTAGTCCCATAGGGCTCTGGTCAACAGTAGTGATTACATAGAGAACCCGGGGGGGGTTATAAAGTAGTCCCATAGGGCTCTGGTCAACAGTAGTGATTACATGGAGAACCCGGGGGGGGGGGTATAAAGTAGTCCCATAGGGCTCTGGTCAACAGTAGTGATTACATGGAGAACCCGGGGGGGGGGGGGTTATAAAGTAGTCCCATAGGGCTCTGGTCAACAGTAGTGATTACATAGAGAACCCGGAGGGGGGGGGGTTATAAAGTAGTCCCATAGGGCTCTGGTCAATAGTAGTGATTACATAGAGAACCCAGGGGGGTTATAAAGTAGTCCCATAGGGCTCTGGTCAACAGTAGTGATTACATAGAGAACCCGGGGGTTATAAAGTAGTCCCATAGGTCTCTGGTCAACAGTAGTGATTACATAGAGAACCCAGGGGGGGTTATAAAGTAGTCCCATAGGGCTCTGGTCAACAGTAGTGATTACATAGAGAACCCGGGGGGGGTTATAAAGTAGTCCCATAGGGCTCTGGTCAACAGTAGTGATTACATAGAGAACCCGGGGGGGGGGTTATAAAGTAGTCCCATAGGGCTCTGGTCAACAGTAGTGATTACATGGAGAACCCGGGGGGGGGGGGTTATAAAGTAGTCCCATAGGGCTCTGGTCAACAGTAGTGATTACATAGAGAACCCGGAGGGGGGTTATAAAGTAGTCCCATAGGGCTCTGGTCAATAGTAGTGATTACATAGAGAACCCGGAGGGGGGTTATAAAGTAGTCCCATAGGGCTCTGGTCAATAGTAGTGATTACATAGAGAACCCAGGGGGGTTATAAAGTAGTCCCATAGGGCTCTGGTCAACAGTAGTGATTACATAGAGAACCCGGGGGTTATAAAGTAGTCCCATAGGTCTCTGGTCAACAGTAGTGATTACATAGAGAACCCAGGGGGGTTATAAAGTAGTCCCATAGGGCTCTGGTCAACAGTAGTGATTACATAGAGAACCCGGGGGGTTATAAAGTAGTCCCATAGGGCTCTGGTCAACAGTAGTGATTACATAGAGAACCCGGGGGGGGTTATAAAGTAGTCCCATAGGGCTCTGGTCAACAGTAGTGATTACATGGAGAACCCGGGGGGGGGGGGGGTTATAAAGTAGTCCCATAGGGCTCTGGTCAACAGTAGTGATTACATAGAGAACCCGGAGGGGGGGGGGGGTTATAAAGTAGTCCCATAGGGCTCTGGTCAATAGTAGTGATTACATAGAGAACCCGGGGGGGGGGGGGTTATAAAGTAGTCCCATAGGGCTCTGGTCAATAGTAGTGATTACATAGAGAACCCAGGGGGGGGGGGGGGGGTTATAAAGTAGTCCCATAGGGCTCTGGTCAACAGTAGTGATTACATAGAGAACCTGGGGGGGGTTATAAAGTAGTCCCATAGGGCTCTGGTCAATAGTAGTGATTACATAGAGAACCCGGGGGGGTTATAAAGTAGTCCCATAGGGCTCTGGTCAATAGTAGTGATTACATAGAGAACCCGGGGGGGTTATAAAGTAGTCCCATAGGGCTCTGGTCAATAGTAGTGATTACATAGAGAACCCAGGGGGGGGGGGGGGGTATAAAGTAGTCCCATAGGGCTCTGGTCAACAGTAGTGATTACATAGAGAACCTGGGGGGGGGGTTATAAAGTAGTCCCATAGGGCTCTGGTCAACAGTAGTGATTACATAGAGAACCCGGGGGGGGGGGTTATAAAGTAGTCCCATAGGGCTCTGGTCAACAGTAGTGATTACATAGAGAACCTGGGGGGGGGGTTATAAAGTAGTCCCATAGGGCTCTGGTCAATAGTAGTGATTACATAGAGAACCCGGGGGGGGTTATAAAGTAGTCCCATAGGGCTCTGGTCAATAGTAGTGATTACATAGAGAACCCGGGGGGTTATAAAGTAGTCCCATAGGGCTCTGGTCAACAGTAGTGATTACATAGAGAACCCGGGGGGGGGGGGTTATAAAGTAGTCCCATAGGGCTCTGGTCAACAGTAGTGATTACATAGAGAACCTGGGGGGGGTTATAAAGTAGTCCCATAGGGCTCTGGTCAACAGTAGTGATTACATGGAGAACCCGGGGGGGTTATAAAGTAGTCCCATAGGGCTCTGGTCAACAGTAGTGATTACATAGAGAACCCGGAGGGGGGGGGGGGGGTTATAAAGTAGTCCCATAGGGCTCTGGTCAATAGTAGTGATTACATAGAGAACCCGGGGGGAGGGGGTTATAAAGTAGTCCCATAGGGCTCTGGTCAATAGTAGTGATTACATAGAGAACCCGGGGGGGTTATAAAGTAGTCCCATAGGGCTCTGGTCAACAGTAGTGATTACATAGAGAACCTGGGGGGGGGGTTATAAAGTAGTCCCATAGGGCTCTGGTCAACAGTAGTGATTACATAGAGAACCCAGGGGGGGGGGGGGGGGGTTATAAAGTAGTCCCATAGGGCTCTGGTCAACAGTAGTGATTACATAGAGAACCTGGGGGGGGGTTATAAAGTAGTCCCATAGGGCTCTGGTCAATAGTAGTGATTACATAGAGAACCCGGGGGGGGGGGGGGGGGGGTTATAAAGTAGTCCCATAGGGCTCTGGTCAATAGTAGTGATTACATAGAGAACCCGGGGGGGGGGGGGGTTATAAAGTAGTCCCATAGGGCTCTGGTCAACAGTAGTGATTACATAGAGAACCCGGGGGGGGGGGGGGTTATAAAGTAGTCCCATAGGGCTCTGGTCAACAGTAGTGATTACATAGAGAACCTGGGGGGGGGGGTTATAAAGTAGTCCCATAGGGCTCTGGTCAACAGTAGTGATTACATAGAGAACCCGGGGGGGGTTATAAAGTAGTCCCATAGGGCTCTGGTCAACAGTAGTGATTACATAGAGAACCCGGGGGGGGGGGGTTATAAAGTAGTCCCATAGGGCTCTGGTCAATAGTAGTGATTACATAGAGAACCCGGGGGGGGGAGGGGGTTATAAAGTAGTCCCATAGGGCTCTGGTCAATAGTAGTGATTACATAGAGAACCCGGGGGGGGGGGGGGGGGGGGTTATAAAGTAGTCCCATAGGGCTCTGGTCAACAGTAGTGATTACATAGAGAACCTGGGGGGGGGTTATAAAGTAGTCCCATAGGGCTCTGGTCAACAGTAGTGATTACATAGAGAACCCAGGGGGGGGGTTATAAAGTAGTCCCATAGGGCTCTGGTCAACAGTAGTGATTACATAGAGAACCTGGGGGGGGGGGGTTATAAAGTAGTCCCATAGGGCTCTGGTCAATAGTAGTGATTACATAGAGAACCCGGGGGGGGGGGGGGTTATAAAGTAGTCCCATAGGGCTCTGGTCAATAGTAGTGATTACATAGAGAACCCGGGGGGGGTTATAAAGTAGTCCCATAGGGCTCTGGTCAACAGTAGTGATTACATAGAGAACCCGGGGGGTTATAAAGTAGTCCCATAGGGCTCTGGTCAACAGTAGTGATTACATGGAGAACCCGGGGGGGGGGTTATAAAGTAGTCCCATAGGGCTCTGGTCAACAGTAGTGATTACATAGAGAACCCGGAGGGGGGGGGGGGGTTATAAAGTAGTCCCATAGGGCTCTGGTCAATAGTAGTGATTACATAGAGAACCCAGGGGGGTTATAAAGTAGTCCCATAGGGCTCTGGTCAACAGTAGTGATTACATAGAGAACCCGGGGGGTTATAAAGTAGTCCCATAGGTCTCTGGTCAACAGTAGTGATTACATAGAGAACCCAGGGGGGTTATAAAGTAGTCCCATAGGGCTCTGGTCAACAGTAGTGATTACATAGAGAACCCGGGGGTTATAAAGTAGTCCCATAGGGCTCTGGTCAACAGTAGTGATTACATAGAGAACCCGGGGGGGGTTATAAAGTAGTCCCATAGGGCTCTGGTCAACAGTAGTGATTACATAGAGAACCCGGGGGGTTATAAAGTAGTCCCATAGGGCTCTGGTCAACAGTAGTGATTACATGGAGAACCCGGGGGGGGGGTTATAAAGTAGTCCCATAGGGCTCTGGTCAACAGTAGTGATTACATAGAGAACCTGGGGGGGGGTTATAAAGTAGTCCCATAGGGCTCTGGTCAACAGTAGTGATTACATGGAGAACCCGGGGGGGGGGGGGGGTTATAAAGTAGTCCCATAGGGCTCTGGTCAACAGTAGTGATTACATAGAGAACCCGGAGGGGGGGGGGGTTATAAAGTAGTCCCATAGGGCTCTGGTCAACAGTAGTGATTACATAGAGAACCTGGGGGGGGGGTTATAAAGTAGTCCCATAGGGCTCTGGTCAACAGTAGTGATTACATGGAGAACCCGGGGGGGGGTTATAAAGTAGTCCCATAGGGCTCTGGTCAACAGTAGTGATTACATAGAGAACCCGGAGGGGGGGTTATAAAGTAGTCCCATAGGGCTCTGGTCAATAGTAGTGATTACATAGAGAACCCGGGGGGGGAGGGGTTATAAAGTAGTCCCATAGGGCTCTGGTCAATAGTAGTGATTACATAGAGAACCCGGGGGTTATAAAGTAGTCCCATAGGGCTCTGGTCAACAGTAGTGATTACATAGAGAACCCGGGGGGGTTATAAAGTAGTCCCATAGGGCTCTGGTCAACAGTAGTGATTACATAGAGAACCCGGGGGGGGTTATAAAGTAGTCCCATAGGGCTCTGGTCAATAGTAGTGATTACATAGAGAACCCGGGGGGGGGGGGGGTTATAAAGTAGTCCCATAGGGCTCTGGTCAACAGTAGTGATTACATAGAGAACCCGGGGGGTTATAAAGTAGTCCCATAGGGCTCTGGTCAACAGTAGTGATTACATGGAGAACCCGGGGGGGGGGGGTTATAAAGTAGTCCCATAGGGCTCTGGTCAACAGTAGTGATTACATAGAGAACCCGGAGGGGGGGGTTATAAAGTAGTCCCATAGGGCTCTGGTCAATAGTAGTGATTACATAGAGAACCCAGGGGGTTATAAAGTAGTCCCATAGGGCTCTGGTCAACAGTAGTGATTACATAGAGAACCCGGGGGTTATAAAGTAGTCCCATAGGTCTCTGGTCAACAGTAGTGATTACATAGAGAACCCAGGGGGGTTATAAAGTAGTCCCATAGGGCTCTGGTCAACAGTAGTGATTACATAGAGAACCCGGGGGGTTATAAAGTAGTCCCATAGGGCTCTGGTCAACAGTAGTGATTACATAGAGAACCCGGGGGGTTATAAAGTAGTCCCATAGGGCTCTGGTCAACAGTAGTGATTACATAGAGAACCCGGGGGGTTATAAAGTAGTCCCATAGGGCTCTGGTCAACAGTAGTGATTACATGGAGAACCCGGGGGGGGGGGTTATAAAGTAGTCCCATAGGGCTCTGGTCAACAGTAGTGATTACATAGAGAACCCGGAGGGGGGGGTTATAAAGTAGTCCCATAGGGCTCTGGTCAATAGTAGTGATTACATAGAGAACCCGGGGGGGGGGGTTATAAAGTAGTCCCATAGGGCTCTGGTCAACAGTAGTGATTACATAGAGAACCCGGGGGGTTATAGGTAGTCCCATAGGGCTCTGGTCAACAGTAGTGATTAAGTAGTCCCATAGGGCTCTGGTCAACAGTAGTGATTACATGGAGAACCCGGGGGGGGGGGTTATAAAGTAGTCCCATAGGGCTCTGGTCAACAGTAGTGATTACATAGAGAACCCGGAGGGGGGGGGGTTATAAAGTAGTCCCATAGGGCTCTGGTCAATAGTAGTGATTACATAGAGAACCCAGGGGGGTTATAAAGTAGTCCCATAGGGCTCTGGTCAACAGTAGTGATTACATAGAGAACCCGGGGGGGTTATAAAGTAGTCCCATAGGGCTCTGGTCAACAGTAGTGATTACATAGAGAACCCGGGGGGGTAGTCCCATAGGGCTCTGGTCAACAGTAGTGATTACATAGAGAACCCGGGGGGTTATAAAGTAGTCCCATAGGGCTCTGGTCAACAGTAGTGATTACATGGAGAACCCGGGGGGTTATAAAGTAGTCCCATAGGGCTCTGGTCAACAGTAGTGATTACATAGAGAACCCGGAGGGGGGGGTTATAAAGTAGTCCCATAGGGCTCTGGTCAATAGTAGTGATTACATAGAGAACCCAGGGGGGGGGGGGGGGGTTATAAAGTAGTCCCATAGGGCTCTGGTCAATAGTAGTGATTACATAGAGAACCCGGGGGGGGGGTTATAAAGTAGTCCCATAGGGCTCTGGTCAACAGTAGTGATTACATAGAGAACCTGGGGGGGGGGTTATAAAGTAGTCCCATAGGGCTCTGGTCAACAGTAGTGATTACATAGAGAACCCGGGGGGGGGGGGGGGGTTATAAAGTAGTCCCATAGGGCTCTGGTCAATAGTAGTGATTACATAGAGAACCCGGGGGGGGGTATAAAGTAGTCCCATAGGGCTCTGGTCAACAGTAGTGATTACATAGAGAACCCGGGGGGGGGGGGGGGGGGGGTTATAAAGTAGTCCCATAGGGCTCTGGTCAACAGTAGTGATTACATGGAGAACCCGGGGGGTTATAAAGTAGTCCCATAGGGCTCTGGTCAACAGTAGTGATTACATAGAGAACCCGGAGGGGGGGGGGTTATAAAGTAGTCCCATAGGGCTCTGGTCAATAGTAGTGATTACATAGAGAACCCAGGGGGGTTATAAAGTAGTCCCATAGGGCTCTGGTCAACAGTAGTGATTACATAGAGAACCCGGGGGGTTATAAAGTAGTCCCATAGGTCTCTGGTCAACAGTAGTGATTACATAGAGAACCCAGGGGGGTTATAAAGTAGTCCCATAGGGCTCTGGTCAACAGTAGTGATTACATAGAGAACCCGGGGGGTTATAAAGTAGTCCCATAGGGCTCTGGTCAACAGTAGTGATTACATAGAGAACCCGGGGGGGTTATAAAGTAGTCCCATAGGGCTCTGGTCAACAGTAGTGATTACATAGAGAACCCGGGGGGTTATAAAGTAGTCCCATAGGGCTCTGGTCAACAGTAGTGATTACATGGAGAACCCGGGGGGGGGGTTATAAAGTAGTCCCATAGGGCTCTGGTCAACAGTAGTGATTACATAGAGAACCCGGAGGGGGGGGGGTTATAAAGTAGTCCCATAGGGCTCTGGTCAATAGTAGTGATTACATAGAGAACCCGGGGGGGGGGGGTTATAAAGTAGTCCCATAGGGCTCTGGTCAACAGTAGTGATTACATAGAGAACCCGGGGGGGGGGGGGGTTATAAAGTAGTCCCATAGGGCTCTGGTCAACAGTAGTGATTACATGGAGAACCCGGGGGGGGTTATAAAGTAGTCCCATAGGGCTCTGGTCAACAGTAGTGATTACATAGAGAACCCGGAGGGGGGGGGTTATAAAGTAGTCCCATAGGGCTCTGGTCAATAGTAGTGATTACATAGAGAACCCAGGGGGGTTATAAAGTAGTCCCATAGGGCTCTGGTCAACAGTAGTGATTACATAGAGAACCCGGGGGGTTATAAAGTAGTCCCATAGGTCTCTGGTCAACAGTAGTGATTACATAGAGAACCCAGGGGGGTTATAAAGTAGTCCCATAGGGCTCTGGTCAACAGTAGTGATTACATAGAGAACCCAGGGGGGGTTATAAAGTAGTCCCATAGGGCTCTGGTCAACAGTAGTGATTACATAGAGAACCCAGGGGGGGGGGGGTTATAAAGTAGTCCCATAGGGCTCTGGTCAACAGTAGTGATTACATAGAGAACCCGGGGGGTTATAAAGTAGTCCCATAGGGCTCTGGTCAACAGTAGTGATTACATGGAGAACCCGGGGGGGGGTTATAAAGTAGTCCCATAGGGCTCTGGTCAACAGTAGTGATTACATAGAGAACCCGGAGGGGGGTTATAAAGTAGTCCCATAGGGCTCTGGTCAATAGTAGTGATTACATAGAGAACCCAGGGGGGGGGGGGTTATAAAGTAGTCCCATAGGGCTCTGGTCAATAGTAGTGATTACATAGAGAACCCGGGGGGGGTTATAAAGTAGTCCCATAGGGCTCTGGTCAACAGTAGTGATTACATAGAGAACCTGGGGGGGGGGTTATAAAGTAGTCCCATAGGGCTCTGGTCAACAGTAGTGATTACATAGAGAACCCGGGGGGTTATAAAGTAGTCCCATAGGGCTCTGGTCAACAGTAGTGATTACATAGAGAACCTGGGGGGGGGGGTTATAAAGTAGTCCCATAGGGCTCTGGTCAATAGTAGTGATTACATAGAGAACCCGGGGGGGGGGGGGGGGGAGTTATAAAGTAGTCCCATAGGGCTCTGGTCAATAGTAGTGATTACATAGAGAACCCGGGGGGGTTATAAAGTAGTCCCATAGGGCTCTGGTCAACAGTAGTGATTACATAGAGAACCTGGGGGGGGGGGGGGGGGGTTATAAAGTAGTCCCATAGGGCTCTGGTCAATAGTAGTGATTACATAGAGAACCCGGGGGTTATAAAGTAGTCCCATAGGGCTCTGGTCAACAGTAGTGATTACATAGAGAACCCGGGGGTTATAAAGTAGTCCCATAGGGCTCTGGTCAACAGTAGTGATTACATGGAGAACCCGGGGGGTTATAAAGTAGTCCCATAGGGCTCTGGTCAACAGTAGTGATTACATAGAGAACCCGGAGGGGGGTTATAAAGTAGTCCCATAGGGCTCTGGTCAATAGTAGTGATTACATAGAGAACCCAGGGGGGTTATAAAGTAGTCCCATAGGGCTCTGGTCAACAGTAGTGATTACATAGAGAACCCGGGGGGGGGTTATAAAGTAGTCCCATAGGTCTCTGGTCAACAGTAGTGATTACATAGAGAACCCAGGGGGGTTATAAAGTAGTCCCATAGGGCTCTGGTCAACAGTAGTGATTACATAGAGAACCCGGGGGGTTATAAAGTAGTCCCATAGGGCTCTGGTCAACAGTAGTGATTACATAGAGAACCCGGGGGTTATAAAGTAGTCCCATAGGGCTCTGGTCAACAGTAGTGATTACATAGAGAACCCGGGGGGGGTTATAAAGTAGTCCCATAGGGCTCTGGTCAACAGTAGTGATTACATGGAGAACCCGGGGGGGTTATAAAGTAGTCCCATAGGGCTCTGGTCAACAGTAGTGATTACATAGAGAACCCGGAGGGGGGTTATAAAGTAGTCCCATAGGGCTCTGGTCAACAGTAGTGATTACATAGAGAACCCAGGGGGGGGTTATAAAGTAGTCCCATAGGGCTCTGTTCAACAGTAGTGATTACATAGAAAACCCGGGGGGGGTTATAAAGTAGTCCCATAGGGCTCTGGTCAACAGTAGTGATTACATAGAGAACCTGGGGGGGGGTTATAAAGTAGTCCCATAGGGCTCTGGTCAACAGTAGTGATTACATAGAGAACCCGGGGGGGGGTTATAAAGTAGTCCCATAGGGCTCTGGTCAACAGTAGTGATTACATAGAGAACCCAGGGGGGGGGGTTATAAAGTAGTCCCATAGGGCTCTGGTCAATAGTAGTGATTACATAGAGAACCCAGGGGGGGTTATAAAGTAGTCCCATAGGGCTCTGGTCAATAGTAGTGATTACATAGAGAACCCGGGGGGGGGTTATAAAGTAGTCCCATAGGGCTCTGGTCAACAGTAGTGATTACATAGAGAACCTGGGGGGGGGTTATAAAGTAGTCCCATAGGGCTCTGGTCAACAGTAGTGATTACATAGAGAACCCGGGGGGGTTATAAAGTAGTCCCATAGGGCTCTGGTCAACAGTAGTGATTACATAGAGAACCCGGGGGGGGTTATAAAGTAGTCCCATAGGGCTCTGGTCAATAGTAGTGATTACATAGAGAACCCGGGGGTTATAAAGTAGTCCCATAGGGCTCTGGTCAATAGTAGTGATTACATAGAGAACCCGGGGGGGGGGTTATAAAGTAGTCCCATAGGGCTCTGGTCAATAGTAGTGATTACATAGAGAACCCGGGGGGGGGGGGGTTATAAAGTAGTCCCATAGGGCTCTGGTCAATAGTAGTGATTACATAGAGAACCCGGGGGGGGGGGGTTATAAAGTAGTCCCATAGGGCTCTGGTCAATAGTAGTGATTACATAGAGAACCCGGGGGGGGGTTATAAAGTAGTCCCATAGGGCTCTGGTCAACAGTAGTGATTACATAGAGAACCCGGGGGGTTATAAAGTAGTCCCATAGGGCTCTGGTCAACAGTAGTGATTACATAGAGAACCCGGGGGGGTTATAAAGTAGTCCCATAGGTCTCTGGTCAACAGTAGTGATTACATAGAGAACCCAGGGGGGTTATAAAGTAGTCCCATAGGGCTCTGGTCAACAGTAGTGATTACATAGAGAACCCGGGGGGGTTATAAAGTAGTCCCATAGGGCTCTGGTCAACAGTAGTGATTACATAGAGAACCCGGGGGGTTATAAAGTAGTCCCATAGGGCTCTGGTCAACAGTAGTGATTACATAGAGAACCCGGGGGGGTTATAAAGTAGTCCCATAGGGCTCTGGTCAACAGTAGTGATTACATAGAGAACCCAGGGGGGTTATAAAGTAGTCCCATAGGGCTCTGGTCAACAGTAGTGATTACATAGAGAACCCGGGGGGTTATAAAGTAGTCCCATAGGGCTCTGGTCAACAGTAGTGATTACATAGAGAACCCGGGGGTTATAAAGTAGTCCCATAGGGCTCTGGTCAACAGTAGTGATTACATAGAGAACCCGGGGGGGGGGGGTTATAAAGTAGTCCCATAGGGCTCTGGTCAATAGTAGTGATTACATAGAGAACCCGGGGGGGTTATAAAGTAGTCCCATAGGGCTCTGGTCAATAGTAGTGATTACATAGAGAACCCGGGGGGGGTTATAAAGTAGTCCCATAGGGCTCTGGTCAATAGTAGTGATTACATAGAGAACCCGGGGGTTATAAAGTAGTCCCATAGGGCTCTGGTCAATAGTAGTGATTACATAGAGAACCCGGGGGGTTATAAAGTAGTCCCATAGGGCTCTGGTCAATAGTAGTGATTACATAGAGAACCCGGGGGGTTATAAAGTAGTCCCATAGGGCTCTGGTCAATAGTAGTGATTACATAGAGAACCCGGGGGGTTATAAAGTAGTCCCATAGGGCTCTGGTCAACAGTAGTGATTACATAGAGAACCCGGGGGGTTATAAAGTAGTCCCATAGGGCTCTGGTCAATAGTAGTGATTACATAGAGAACCCAGGGGGGTTATAAAGTAGTCCCATAGGGCTCTGGTCAACAGTAGTGATTACATAGAGAACCCGGGGGTTATAAAGTAGTCCCATAGGGCTCTGGTCAACAGTAGTGATTACATAGAGAACCCGGGGGGTTATAAAGTAGTCCCATAGGGCTCTGGTCAACAGTAGTGATTACATAGAGAACCCGGGGGGGGTTATAAAGTAGTCCCATAGGGCTCTGGTCAACAGTAGTGATTACATAGAGAACCCAGGGGGGGTTATAAAGTAGTCCCATAGGGCTCTGGTCAACAGTAGTGATTACATAGAGAACCCAGGGGGGTTATAAAGTAGTCCCATAGGGCTCTGGTCAACAGTAGTGATTACATAGAGAACCCAGGGGGGGTTATAAAGTAGTCCCATAGGGCTCTGGTCAACAGTAGTGATTACATAGAGAACCCAGGGGGTTATAAAGTAGTCCCATAGGGCTCTGGTCAACAGTAGTGATTACATAGAGAACCCAGGGGGGGTTATAAAGTAGTCCCATAGGGCTCTGGTCAACAGTAGTGATTACATAGAGAACCCAGGGGGGGTTATAAAGTAGTCCCATAGGGCTCTGGTCAACAGTAGTGATTACATAGAGAACCCGGGGGGGGGGGGGTTATAAAGTAGTCCCATAGGGCTCTGGTCAACAGTAGTGATTACATAGAGAACCCAGGGGGGGTTATAAAGTAGTCCCATAGGGCTCTGGTCAACAGTAGTGATTACATAGAGAACCCAGGGGTGTTATAAAGTAGTCCCATAGGGCTCTGGTCAACAGTAGTGATTACATAGAGAACCCAGGGGGGTTATAAAGTAGTCCCATAGGGCTCTGGTCAACAGTAGTGATTACATAGAGAACCCGGGGGGTTATAAAGTAGTCCCATAGGGCTCTGGTCAACAGTAGTGATTACATAGAGAACCCAGGGGGGGGGTTATAAAGTAGTCCCATAGGGCTCTGGTCAACAGTAGTGATTACATGGAGAACCCAGGGGGGTTATAAAGTAGTCCCATAGGGCTCTGGTCAACAGTAGTGATTACATAGAGAACCCAGGGGGGTTATAAAGTAGTCCCATAGGGCTCTGGTCAACAGTAGTGATTACATAGAGAACCCAGGGGGGTTATAAAGTAGTCCCATAGGGCTCTGGTCAACAGTAGTGATTACATAGAGAACCCAGGGGGGTTATAAAGTAGTCCCATAGGGCTCTGGTCAACAGTAGTGATTACATAGAGAACCCAGGGGGGTTATAAAGTAGTCCCATAGGGCTCTGGTCAACAGTAGTGATTACATAGAGAACCCAGGGGGGTTATAAAGTAGTCCCATAGGGCTCTGGTCAACAGTAGTGATTACATAGAGAACCCAGGGGGGTTATAAAGTAGTCCCATAGGGCTCTGGTCAACAGTAGTGATTACATAGAGAACCCGGGGGGTTATAAAGTAGTCCCATAGGGCTCTGGTCAACAGTAGTGATTACATAGAGAACCCAGGGGGGTTATAAAGTAGTCCCATAGGGCTCTGGTCAACAGTAGTGATTACATAGAGAACCCAGGGGGGTTATAAAGTAGTCCCATAGGGCTCTGGTCAACAGTAGTGATTACATAGAGAACCCAGGGGGGTTATAAAGTAGTCCCATAGGGCTCTGGTCAACAGTAGTGATTACATAGAGAACCCGGGGGGGTTATAAAGTAGTCCCATAGGGCTCTGGTCAACAGTAGTGATTACATAGAGAAACCGGGGGGTTATAAAGTAGTCCCATAGGGCTCTGGTCAACAGTAGTGATTACATAGAGAACCCAGGGGGGGTTATAAAGTAGTCCCATAGGGCTCTGGTCAACAGTAGTGATTACATAGAGAACCCAGGGGGGGTTATAAAGTAGTCCCATAGGGCTCTGGTCAACAGTAGTGATTACATAGAGAACCCGGGGGGGGGGGGTATAAAGTAGTCCCATAGGGCTCTGGTCAACAGTAGTGATTACATAGAGAACCCGGGGGGGGTTATAAAGTAGTCCCATAGGGCTCTGGTCAACAGTAGTGATTACATAGAGAACCCAGGGGGGGTTATAAAGTAGTCCCATAGGGCTCTGGTCAACAGTAGTGATTACATAGAGAACCCGGGGGGTTATAAAGTAGTCCCATAGGGCTCTGGTCAATAGTAGTGATTACATAGAGAACCCGGGGGGGTTATAAAGTAGTCCCATAGGGCTCTGGTCAACAGTAGTGATTACATAGAGAACCCAGGGGGGGTTATAAAGTAGTCCCATAGGGCTCTGGTCAACAGTAGTGATTACATAGAGAACCCAGGGGGGGTTATAAAGTAGTCCCATAGGGCTCTGGTCAACAGTAGTGATTACATAGAGAACCCAGGGGGGTTATAAAGTAGTCCCATAGGGCTCTGGTCAACAGTAGTGATTACATAGAAAACCCGGGGGGTTATAAAGTAGTCCCATAGGGCTCTGGTCAACAGTAGTGATTACATAGAGAACCCAGGGGGGTTATAAAGTAGTCCCATAGGGCTCTGGTCAACAGTAGTGATTACATAGAGAACCCAGGGGGGTTATAAAGTAGTCCCATAGGGCTCTGGTCAACAGTAGTGATTACATAGAGAACCCAGGGGGGTTATAAAGTAGTCCCATAGGGCTCTGGTCAACAGTAGTGATTACATAGAGAACCCAGGGGGGTTATAAAGTAGTCCCATAGGGCTCTGGTCAACAGTAGTGATTACATAGAGAACCCAGGGGGGTTATAAAGTAGTCCCATAGGGCTCTGGTCAACAGTAGTGATTACATAGAGAACCCAGGGGGGTTATAAAGTAGTCCCATAGGGCTCTGGTCAACAGTAGTGATTACATAGAGAACCCAGGGGGGTTATAAAGTAGTCCCATAGGGCTCTGGTCAACAGTAGTGATTACATAGAGAACCCAGGGGGGTTATAAAGTAGTCCCATAGGGCTCTGGTCAACAGTAGTGATTACATAGAGAACCCAGGGGGGTTATAAAGTAGTCCCATAGGGCTCTGGTCAACAGTAGTGATTACATAGAGAACCCGGGGGGGGATTACATAGAGAACCCGGGGGTTATAAAGTAGTCCCATAGGGCTCTGGTCAACAGTAGTGATTACATAGAGAACCCAGGGGGGTTATAAAGTAGTCCCATAGGGCTCTGGTCAACAGTAGTGATTACATAGAGAACCCAGGGGGGTTATAAAGTAGTCCCATAGGGCTCTGGTCAACAGTAGTGATTACATAGAGAACCCAGGGGGGGTTATAAAGTAGTCCCATAGGGCTCTGGTCAACAGTAGTGATTACATAGAGAACCCAGGGGGGGTTATAAAGTAGTCCCATAGGGCTCTGGTCAACAGTAGTGATTACATAGAGAACCCAGGGGGGGTTATAAAGTAGTCCCATAGGGCTCTGGTCAACAGTAGTGATTACATAGAGAACCCAGGGGGGTTATAAAGTAGTCCCATAGGGCTCTGGTCAACAGTAGTGATTACATAGAGAACCCGGGGGGGGTTATAAAGTAGTCCCATAGGGCTCTGGTCAACAGTAGTGATTACATAGAGAACCCGGGGGGGGTATAAAGTAGTCCCATAGGGCTCTGGTCAACAGTAGTGATTACATAGAGAACCCGGGGGGGGGTTATAAAGTAGTCCCATAGGGCTCTGGTCAACAGTAGTGATTACATAGAGAACCCGGGGGGTTATAAAGTAGTCCCATAGGGCTCTGGTCAATAGTAGTGATTACATAGAGAACCCGGGGGGGGTTATAAAGTAGTCCCATAGGGCTCTGGTCAACAGTAGTGATTACATAGAGAACCCAGGGGGGGTTATAAAGTAGTCCCATAGGGCTCTGGTCAACAGTAGTGATTACATAGAGAACCCAGGGGGGTTATAAAGTAGTCCCATAGGGCTCTGTTCAACAGTAGTGATTACATAGAAACCCGGGGGGTTATAAAGTAGTCCCATAGGGCTCTGGTCAACAGTAGTGATTACATAGAGAACCCAGGGGGGGTTATAAAGTAGTCCCATAGGGCTCTGGTCAACAGTAGTGATTACATAGAGAACCCAGGGGGGGTTATAAAGTAGTCCCATAGGGCTCTGGTCAACAGTAGTGATTACATAGAGAACCCAGGGGGGGTTATAAAGTAGTCCCATAGGGCTCTGGTCAACAGTAGTGATTACATAGAGAACCCAGGGGGGTTATAAAGTAGTCCCATAGGGCTCTGGTCAACAGTAGTGATTACATAGAGAACCCAGGGGGGGGTTATAAAGTAGTCCCATAGGGCTCTGGTCAACAGTAGTGATTACATAGAGAACCCAGGGGGGGTTATAAAGTAGTCCCATAGGGCTCTGGTCAACAGTAGTGATTACATAGAGAACCCGGGGGGTTATAAAGTAGTCCCATAGGGCTCTGGTCAACAGTAGTGATTACATAGAGAACCCAGGGGGGGTTATAAAGTAGTCCCATAGGGCTCTGGTCAACAGTAGTGATTACATAGAGAACCCAGGGGGGGTTATAAAGTAGTCCCATAGGGCTCTGGTCAACAGTAGTGATTACATAGAGAACCCAGGGGGGTTATAAAGTAGTCCCATAGGGCTCTGGTCAACAGTAGTGATTACATAGAGAACCCAGGGGGGTATAAAGTAGTCCCATAGGGCTCTGGTCAACAGTAGTGATTACATAGAGAACCCAGGGGGGTTATAAAGTAGTCCCATAGGGCTCTGGTCAACAGTAGTGATTACATAGAGAACCCAGGGGGGTTATAAAGTAGTCCCATAGGGCTCTGGTCAACAGTAGTGATTACATAGAGAACCCGGGGGTTATAAAGTAGTCCCATAGGGCTCTGGTCAACAGTAGTGATTACATAGAGAACCCAGGGGGTTATAAAGTAGTCCCATAGGGCTCTGGTCAACAGTAGTGATTACATAGAGAACCCAGGGGGGTTATAAAGTAGTCCCATAGGGCTCTGGTCAACAGTAGTGATTACATAGAGAACCCAGGGGGGTTATAAAGTAGTCCCATAGGGCTCTGGTCAACAGTAGTGATTACATAGAGAACCCAGGGGGGTTATAAAGTAGTCCCATAGGGCTCTGGTCAACAGTAGTGATTACATAGAGAACCCAGGGGGGTTATAAAGTAGTCCCATAGGGCTCTGGTCAACAGTAGTGATTACATAGAGAACCCGGGGGGTTATAAAGTAGTCCCATAGGGCTCTGGTCAACAGTAGTGATTACATAGAGAACCCAGGGGGTTATAAAGTAGTCCCATAGGGCTCTGGTCAACAGTAGTGATTACATAGAGAACCCAGGGGGGTTATAAAGTAGTCCCATAGGGCTCTGGTCAACAGTAGTGATTACATAGAGAACCCAGGGGGGTTATAAAGTAGTCCCATAGGGCTCTGGTCAACAGTAGTGATTACATAGAGAACCCAGGGGGGTTATAAAGTAGTCCCATAGGGCTCTGGTCAACAGTAGTGATTACATAGAGAACCCAGGGGGGTTATAAAGTAGTCCCATAGGGCTCTGGTCAACAGTAGTGATTACATAGAGAACCCAGGGGGGGTTATAAAGTAGTCCCATAGGGCTCTGGTCAACAGTAGTGATTACATAGAGAACCCAGGGGGGTTATAAAGTAGTCCCATAGGGCTCTGGTCAACAGTAGTGATTACATAGAGAACCCGGGGGGGTTATAAAGTAGTCCCATAGGGCTCTGGTCAACAGTAGTGATTACATAGAGAACCCAGGGGGGGTTATAAAGTAGTCCCATAGGGCTCTGGTCAACAGTAGTGATTACATAGAGAACCCAGGGGGGTTATAAAGTAGTCCCATAGGGCTCTGGTCAACAGTAGTGATTACATAGAGAACCCAGGGGGGTTATAAAGTAGTCCCATAGGGCTCTGGTCAATAGTAGTGATTACATAGAGAACCCAGGGGGGTTATAAAGTAGTCCCATAGGGCTCTGGTCAACAGTAGTGATTACATAGAGAACCCAGGGGGGTTATAAAGTAGTCCCATAGGGCTCTGGTCAACAGTAGTGATTACATAGAGAACCCAGGGGGGTTATAAAGTAGTCCCATAGGGCTCTGGTCAACAGTAGTGATTACATAGAGAACCCAGGGGGGTTATAAAGTAGTCCCATAGGGCTCTGGTCAACAGTAGTGATTACATAGAGAACCCAGGGGGGTTATAAAGTAGTCCCATAGGGCTCTGGTCAACAGTAGTGATTACATAGAGAACCCAGGGGGGTTATAAAGTAGTCCCATAGGGCTCTGGTCAACAGTAGTGATTACATAGAGAACCCAGGGGGGTTATAAAGTAGTCCCATAGGGCTCTGGTCAACAGTAGTGATTACATAGAGAACCCAGGGGGGTTATAAAGTAGTCCCATAGGGCTCTGGTCAACAGTAGTGATTACATAGAGAACCCAGGGGGGTTATAAAGTAGTCCCATAGGGCTCTGGTCAACAGTAGTGATTACATAGAGAACCCAGGGGGGTTATAAAGTAGTCCCATAGGGCTCTGGTCAACAGTAGTGATTACATAGAGAACCCAGGGGGGTTATAAAGTAGTCCCATAGGGCTCTGGTCAACAGTAGTGATTACATAGAGAACCCAGGGGGGTTATAAAGTAGTCCCATAGGGCTCTGGTCAACAGTAGTGATTACATAGAGAACCCAGGGGGGTTATAAAGTAGTCCCATAGGGCTCTGGTCAACAGTAGTGATTACATAGAGAACCCAGGGGGGTTATAAAGTAGTCCCATAGGGCTCTGGTCAACAGTAGTGATTACATAGAGAACCCAGGGGGGTTATAAAGTAGTCCCATAGGGCTCTGGTCAACAGTAGTGATTACATAGAGAACCCAGGGGGGTTATAAAGTAGTCCCATAGGGCTCTGGTCAACAGTAGTGATTACATAGAGAACCCAGGGGGGTTATAAAGTAGTCCCATAGGGCTCTGGTCAACAGTAGTGATTACATAGAGAACCCAGGGGGGTTATAAAGTAGTCCCATAGGGCTCTGGTCAACAGTAGTGATTACATAGAGAACCCAGGGGGGTTATAAAGTAGTCCCATAGGGCTCTGGTCAACAGTAGTGATTACATAGAGAACCCAGGGGGGTTATAAAGTAGTCCCATAGGGCTCTGGTCAACAGTAGTGATTACATAGAGAACCCAGGGGGGTTATAAAGTAGTCCCATAGGGCTCTGGTCAACAGTAGTGATTACATAGAGAACCCAGGGGGTTATAAAGTAGTCCCATAGGGCTCTGGTCAACAGTAGTGATTACATAGAGAACCCAGGGGGGTTATAAAGTAGTCCCATAGGGCTCTGGTCAACAGTAGTGATTACATAGAGAACCCAGGGGGGTTATAAAGTAGTCCCATAGGGCTCTGGTCAACAGTAGTGATTACATAGAGAACCCAGGGGGGTTATAAAGTAGTCCCATAGGGCTCTGGTCAACAGTAGTGATTACATAGAGAACCCAGGGGGGTTATAAAGTAGTCCCATAGGGCTCTGGTCAACAGTAGTGATTACATAGAGAACCCAGGGGGGGTTATAAAGTAGTCCCATAGGGCTCTGGTCAATAGTAGTGATTACATAGAGAACCCAGGGGGGGTTATAAAGTAGTCCCATAGGGCTCTGGTCAACAGTAGTGATTACATAGAGAACCCAGGGGGGGTTATAAAGTAGTCCCATAGGGCTCTGGTCAATAGTAGTGATTACATAGAGAACCTGTCTGATATAAAATCACTTATTATCATTGATTGATTTACTGACTGATTGGTTGAATGACTCACTGACTGATTGACTGACTGATTGACTGACTGATTGACTGACTGATTGACTGACTGATTGACTGACTGACTGACTGACTGATTGACTGACTGACTGACTGACTGACTGATTGACTGACTGATTGACTGACTGATTGACTGACTGATTGACTGACTGACTGACTGACTGACTGATTGGTTGAATGACTCACTGACTGACTGACTGACTGATTGACTGACTGATTGACTGACTGATTGACTGACTGATTGACTGACTGATTGACTGACTGATTGACTGACTGATTGACTGACTGATTGACTGACTGACTGATTGGTTGAATGACTCACTGACTGATTGACTGACTGATTGACTGACTGATTGACTGACTGACTGACTGACTGATTGGTTGAATGACTCACTGACTGATTGACTGACTGATTGACTGACTGACTGACTGACTGACTGATTGACTGACTGACTGATTATTACCTGTGGCCTGACACTGCATGGTGACCATGTGACCCTCCACAGCTGTCACCTCTGCCATGGATACCGTTGCCTTGGGTGCGTTGGCAACGCCCTGGCCGCCCTCAACGATGACCTCCACCTTGACCTCGGCGACCCCCTCAGTGTTCTGGGCCTGACACACGTACACTCCAGCGTCCTCAGAGCTCACTGCTGCCACCTGGAGACAGGAGACATGGAGGGAGACAGTTGTGTCTGTCTGTGTTTGTGTGTGTATGTCTGTGTTTGTGTGTGTATGTCTGTGTTTGTGTGTGTATGTCTTTGTTTGTTTGTGTGTCTTTGTTTGTTTGTGTGTCTGTATGTCTGTGTATGTCTGTGTTTGTGTGTGTATGTCTGTGTTTGTGTGTGTATGTCTTTGTTTGTTTGTGTGTCTGTATGTCTGTGTTTGTGTGTGTATGTCTGTGTTTGTGTGTGTATGTCTGTGTGTGTGTGTCTGTGTTTGTGCTTGTGTGTCTGTCTGTGTTTGTGTGTGTATGTCTGTGTTTGTGCTTGTGTGTCTGTCTGTGTTTGTGTGCGTATGTCTGTGTTTGTGTGTGTATGTCTTTGTGTGTGTACAAATTTTCATCACTTGAAAAAAGTGAATGGTAATCAATTGTAGGTCCCCAAAAAGTCCTTACAAATACGTGTGTATGAGTGTGTGTGTGTGTGTGTGTGTGTGTGTGTGTGTGTGTGTGTGTGTGTGTGTGTGTGTGTGTGTGTGTGTGTGTGTGTGTGTGTGTGTGTGTGTGTGTGTACAGCATGTCTGTATGTAGGTGTACGGGCAGATCGTCTGACCTTCAGTGTACTGGTGTCCTCGGTCTTTGTGGTTACCAGCTGTGTTCCGTGGCGTTGCCAGGTAACGGAGGGGCGTGGCCTACCTGTGGCGTGGCATTCCAGAGCTACAGGTTCACCAAGCCGGACTCGCAGGGGCCCTGCCGGGGTTACCCGCACCTTAGGGGAATCTGAGGCGAGAGGACATGCACAACACACACACACACACACACACACACAGAAGAAGAGAGGGTTGAGTGTGGTTTTCCACTTCTTCAGGTGGTACACAGACAGATACATGATACATGATACATGAAAAAGTTTAATTTACTGACGTTTCAAGTTCCAACCATATGAAGAATGATCCTCCAACTCTAGCACTACATGTCAACTACTACAACTACAGCCCTCCTGATTACTCTCACTATACACCCTTCTCCATCCTACCCTGACACTACATGTCAACTACTACAACTACAGCCCTCCTGATTCCTCTCACTATACACCCTTCTCCATCCTACCCTGACACTACATGTCAACTACTACAACTACAGCCCTCCTGATTCCTCTCACTATACACCCTTCTCCATCCTACCCTGACACTACATGTCAACTACTACAACTACAGCCCTCCTGATTCCTCTCACTATACACCCTTCTCCACTTCTCCATCCTACCCTTACCCATGATCCTCTCCATCACCACCCATCCATCCTCACTCCTGGAGCTCTATCTCTGGGCCTCTTCTCCCCTCAGCCCTGTCCCTCCCTGGAGCTCTATCTCTGGGCCTCTTCTCCCCTCAGCCCTGTCCCTCCCTGGAGCTCTATCTCTGAGCCTCTTCTCCCCTCAGCCCTGTCCCTCCCTGGAGCTCTATCTCTGGGCCTCTTCTCCCCTCAGCCCTGTCCCTCCCTGGAGCTCTATCTCTGGGCCTCTTCTCCCCTCAGCCCTGTCCCTCCCTGGAGCTCTATCTCTGAGCCTCTTCTCCCCTCAGCCCTGTCCCTCCCTGGAGCTCTATCTCTGGGCCTCTTCTCCCCTCAGCCCTGTCCCTCCCTGGAGCTCTATCTCTAGGTTAGGGATGGTCACTCACGTTTGATGGTCAGTGAGGCCATCATGGTGCTTCGGCCCGCAGAGTTAGTTGCCACGCAACGGTACTGCCCCTGGTTACCGTTCCTGGTGTTAGCGATGGTGAGCACGGAACCATCCGGACCAATCTTCACGTTATCTAAGGACAGAGTAGATAGGAGCGGTTAGAACGAGTTAGAACCATCTAACCACTTATGACCGGTTAGGACCAGTTAAAAACCAGTTCAATCATCACATTTTTATAAACTGTCCATTTAACATTGTGTCACAGCTATTGTGTAGTTGAGTACCATTCAAGGGCTGTGTGTGCGTGCGTGTGCGTGCCTGTGTGTGTCTGTCTGCCTGTGTGCATATGTGTGGTCAGAGCCAAACCTGCCAGTGGATGGTTGTTGGTTCTCTTCCACTCCAGATGGACGGGCTGTGACCCACTAACCACCCGGCAGCGAAAACTGACCGACTCTCCCTGCCGGACCCCTGCTGACCTGGGCTCAACTGACACTACTGGGGCCTGGGCACATACTGGATAGGAGGGAGAGATAAGTAAGTAACACACACACACACTGCCATACACTCTATAGGTGTCCCCCAGGGCTCAGATCTAGGCCCTCTCCTCTTTTCTCTTTATACCAAGTCACATGGCTCTGTCATATCCTCTCATGCTCTCTCCTATCATTGCTATGCGGATGACACTCAACTACTTTTCTCCTTCCCTCCTTCTGACACCCAGGTGGTGACACACATCTCTGCTTGCCTGGCAGATATCTCAGCTTGGATGTCGGCCCACCATCTCAAGCTCAATGTCGACAAGATGGAGCTGCATTTTGTCCTGGGGGAAGGCCTGCCCACTCCAAGACCTCTCCATCACGGTTGACAACTCCAAGGTGTCCCCCCCGCCCAGTGTGTAAAGAATTTTGGTGTGACCCCGGACAACACCCTGTCGTGACCCTGGACAACACCCTGGCATGACCCTGGACAACACCCTGTCATTCTCTGCAAACATCACAGCAGTGACGCGCTCCTGCAGGTTGATGCTCTACAACATCTGCCTAGTACGACCTTTCCTCACACAGGAAGTGCCGCAGGTCCTACTCCAGGGACTTGTTCTCTCCCGTCTGGACTACTGCATCTCATTGATAGCTGGGCTCCCTGCTTGTGCCATCAAACCCCTGCAACTTACCCAGAATGCTGCAGCCCGCCTGGTTCAACCTTCCCATGTTCTCCCACATCACCCCGCTCCTCTGCCTTCTAGTCTAAGCTCACATCCAAAAGAAGACCATGGTACTTGCCTACGGAGCAGCAAGAGGAACTGTCCCTCCCTACCTTCAGGCTATGCTCAAACCCAAGCTCTCTATTCTGCCACCTCTGGTCTCCCACTCAGCCCAGTCCAAGCTATTCTCTGTCCTGGTCCCCCAATGGTGGAACCAGCTTCCCCCTGAAGCTAGGACAGCATCTTCTGAAAACATCTGAAACTCTACCTCTTTGAACAGTATCTTAAATAATCACACAGCACCCCCTCCCCTCACTAGCTCTGACTCTGCTATTAGCTTCTTTATTGAATAAAATGCCATGACTACTGTGATATGTGGTTGTCCTAACTAACCAGGTAGGCCATTTGAGAACAAGTTCTCTTTTACAACTGCAACCTGCCCAAGATAAAGCAAAGCAGTGCGACAAAAACAACATCACAGAGTTACACATGGAATAAACAATCATGCAGTCAATAACACAATAGAAAAGTGTACGCACAGTGTGTGCAAATGTAGAAGAGTAGAGATGGAGGCAATAAATAGGCCATAGAGGCAAAATAATTACAATTTAGTATTAACACTGGAGTGATAGATGTGCAGATGATGATGTGCAAGTAGAGATACTGGGGTGCAAAAGAGCAAGAGGGTAAGTAATAATATGGGGATGAGGTAGTTGGGTGTGCTATTTACAGATTGGCTGTGTACAGGTACAGTGATCGGTAAGCTGCTCTGACAGCTGATGCTTAAATTTAGAGAGGGAGATATAAGACAGTGATTTTTGCAATTCGTTCCAGTCATTGGCAGCAGAGAACTGGAAGGAAAGGCAGCCAAAGGAAGTGTTGGCTTTGGGGATGACCAGTGAAATATAACTGCTTGTGCTACGGGTGAGTGTTGCTATGGTGACCATTGAGCTGAGATAAGGCTTGGCTTTACCTAGCAAAGACTCATAGATGAACTGGAGCCAATGGGTTTGGCGACGAATATGTAGTGAGAGCCAACAAACGAGAGCATACAGGTCGCAGTTGTGGGTAGTATATGGGGCTTTGGGGACAAAACGGATGGCACTGTGATAGACTACATTTACTTTGCTGAGTAGAGTATTGGATGCTATTTTGTAAATGTAAATACAGAGAAAAGAGTCGGCCCGAGAATTGAACCCTGTGGCACCCTCATAGAGACTGTCAGATGTCCGGACAACAGGCCCTCCGATTTGACACACAGAACTCTATCAGAGAAGTAGTTGGTGAACCAGGTGAGGCTGTCATTTGAGAAGCCAAGGCTATTGAGTCTGCCGATAAGAATGTGGTGAGAGTCGAAAGCCTTGGCCAGGTCGATGAAGACAGCTGCACAGTAATGTCTCATCGATTGCGGTTATGATATCGTTTTGGACCTTGAGCGTAGCTGAGGTGCACCCATGACCATCTCGGAAATCAGATTGCATAGTGGAGAAGGTACGTTGGGATTCGAAATGGTCGGTAATCTGTTTGTTAACTTGGCTTTCGAAAGATTTTAGAAAGGCAGGGCAGGATGGATATTGGTCTATAACAGTTTGGGTCTAGAGTGTCTCCCGCTTTGAAGATGGGGATGACCCCGGCAGCTTTCCAATCTTTGGGGATCTCAGACAATACGAAAGAGAGGTTGAATAAGCTATTAATAGGGGTTGCAACAATTTCGACTGATAATTTTAGAAAGAGAGGGTCCAGATTGTCTAGCCCAGCTGATTTGTAGGGATCCAGATTTTGCAGTTCTTTCCGAACATCAGCTGCCTGGATTTGGATGAAGGAGAACTGGTGGGATGGGCAAGTTGCTGCAGGGGGTGCTGAAATGTTGGCCGGGGTAAGGGTAGCCAGGTGGAAAGCATGGCCAGCCATTGAAAAATGCTTGTTGAAATTGTCGATTATCGTAGATTTATCGAGGGTGACAGTGTTTCCTAGCCTCAGTGCAGTGGGCTGCTGGGGGGAGGTGGTCTTGTTCTCCATGGACTACAGTGTCTCAAAACCTTTTGGAGTTAGTGCTACAGGAAGCAAGTTTCTGTTTGAAACAGCTAGCCTTAGCTTTCCTAACTGGCTGAGAATATTGGTTACTGAGTTCCCTGAAAATGTGCAAATTGCCGGGGCTATTCGATGCTAATGCAGAACGCCACAGGATGCTTTTGTGCTGGTCAAGGGCAGTCAAGTCTGGAGTGAACCAAGACTATATCTGTTCTTAGTTCTACATTTTTTGAATGGGGCATGCTTATTTAAGATGGTGAGGAAAGCACTTTTGAAGAGCAACCAGACATCCTCTACTGACGGGATGAGGTCAATATCCCTCCAGGATACCCGGGACAGGTCAATTAGAAAGGCCTGCTTGCTGAAGTGTTTTAGGGAGCGTTTGACGGTGATGAGGGCGATCAATTCAAATATGGTGTCCAGGGCACAGCTGGGGCTGAAGGGGGTGTATAACAAGCAGCAACGATGAGAGACTTGTATCTGGCAAGGTGGATTATTAGAAGTAGAAGCTCGAATTGATAGGGCACAGACTTGGATAGTATGACAGAACTCTGCAGGCTATCTCTGCAGTAGATTGCAACTCCGCCCCCATTGGCAGATCTATCTTGTCGGGAAATGTTATAGTTATGGATGGAAATTTCAGGATATTTGATGGCCTTCCTAAGCCAGGATTCAGACACGGCTAGGACATCCGGGTTGGCGGAGTAGGCTAAAGCAGTGAGTAAAAACAAACCTAGGGAGGAGGCTTCTAATGTTAACATGCATGAAACCAAAGCTTTTACGGTTATAGAATTCAACAAATGAGAGTGCCTGGGGAGTGATGCTGGGGGCTGCAGGGCCTCGGTTAATTTCTACATCACCAGAGGAAAAGAGGAGGAGTGGGGTAAGGGTAGGTTAAGATTTCTGAGCGCGGAAAAATAGATTCAAGGCATAATGTACAGACAAGGGTATGGTAGGATGTGATTACAGTGGAGGTAAACCTAGGCATTGAGTGACGATGAGAGAGGTTTTGTCTCTAGAGGCACCATTTAAGACAGGTGAGGTCACCGCATGTGTGGGGGGTGGAACAAAGGGGCTAGCCAAGGCATATTGAGCTGGGCCGGAGGCTCTACAGTGAAATAAGACAATCACTAACCAAAACAGCAGTAGACAAGGTATATTGACATTAGGGAGTGGCATGTGTTGCAGAGGAATCATAGGGTCCAGTGAGCAGCCAGGCGAGCTGGAGACACAACGATTCAGACAGCTAGCAGACCAGGGCTAGCAGGCTAGCAGATGGGCCTCAGGGGGACATTGCAATGGAAGAGCCTGTTGAAGCCGTGATGTATGGTCAGGGCTCTGTTTCGGCAGTGAAGGGTCCAGGCCAATTAGCAAAAGAGGTATTGAAGCCCAGGAATTGTCTGATGGATCTCTTCGGCTAGCCGGAACATGGGCCTAGCTCAAGGCTATCTCCGGGCTAACTGGTGCTTTCTTCAGGACAGAGACGTTAGCCATGAGTAGACACTCGGATAGCAGCTAGCTAGCTGCGATGATCCGTGTAAAGGTTCAGAGCTTGCGGTAGGAGTCCGGAGATGTGGTAGAGAAAAAGCAGTCCGATATGCTCTGGGTTGACATCACGCTGTGCAGACCGAGGCTGGCTGATGCCTGGGTTAACGGTGATGACTGCTAGCAGTGGCTAACTGACTACTAGCTAGTAGCTAGTTAGCTGGCTAGCTTCTGATGGGGGTTCCGGTTCTAAAGTATAAAAATAGCAGATCCGTACCACATTGGGTGAGGCGGGTTGCAGGAGAGTATGTTCAGTCCGTAGATGGATATTGAGATTAAAAATATTTTAAAAAATATACAGAGAAAATGATATATACGACAAGACAAAGACAAGACAAAGACAAAACAGACGTCCAACTGCTACGCCATCTTGGAAAGCATGAATGCTAGCTATCTTCAGGCGAATGCTCTGTCAGGCACTTTGCTAAATGACTCAATGTAAAATGTAAAAATGAGGAGAGATAGGTTAGTAAGACACACACATACACTGTAGGAGAGATAGGTTAGTAACACACACACACACACACTGTAGGAGAGATAGGTTAGTAACACACACACACACACACTGTAGGAAAGATAGGTTAGTAACACACACACACATATAACACAAACACACTGTAGGAGAGAAGAGACAAGGTTATAGCACACACACACACACACACACACACACACACACAGAGACACGCACACACACACACGCACACACACACACACACACACACACACACAGAAATAGACACTAAGAGAGACACACACTAGTTATTGACATCCTCCGATGCAAGAGAGACTTCAGGGTTCCACCCAAAGGGGGGGTTCAATGAGTTGACACACACTCACTCACACAAGCACGTACACACACTCACTCACACTCACACACAAGCACGTACACACACTCACTCACACAAGCACGTACACACACTCACTCACACTCACACACAAGCACGTACACACACTCACTCACACAAGCACGTACACACACTCACTCACTCACACACAAGCACGTACACACACACACTCACACACAAGCACGTATACACACACACACACACACACACACACACACACACACACACACACGCTATTCTTGCATATACAGGATTCACATATAGAGAGTAATATAGACCATGTCCACATTGAATGGTATACATCTAAAGGCATGCAGGCACGCACGTACACTCACACACCAAACACTCACACGCACACTCACATAAAACACACACACACACACACTCACACACCAAACACACACTCACATAAAACACACACACAGGGGCAGACTGTGAGCTTTCAGTCTGGTCTGTGGGGAGAACAGCAAACAAATGCCACCCCAGAGCAAACATCCAATCAGAGACAACATGCAGCTCAGGTCTGGATAGGACCATGACTCAGCAAGACTTGATATTAACACGGTATTATAAATTCACATCTACAGTAAAAAAAGGAAATGTATCACCGTGCATTTACATTTCTGAGAAACATTTTCTGTTAAATTAAGAATTCTAAACCATTAGTTTATTATTTTAATCATAATCCCAAAACTTTTTTTAGAAAGTAGAAAGTTTAAAGCAGTTCAGAGCTAATAATATCTACTTAAAAGGGATAGTGCAGCAATTTAACATATGTAGATATTTATTTCCTGGCCTTGTCTATAGACTGCTGTCAAGATTGGGAAACAAAAATTGTAAAAAAAAAAAAAAATCTCGTAACTATCCCCGTAAATGATTTAATAACATGTTCTGCATTGTAGTGTAGAGAGAAGCAGCTTATAGTTTAATAACATGTTCTGCATTGTAGTGTAGAGAGAAGCAGCTTATAGTTTAATAACATGTTCGGCATTGTAGTGTAGAGAGAAGCAGCTGTAGTGTAGTAGTTTACCTGTCCAGAGTAGAGAACAGAGGAGCAGTGCTGTTGTGGAGGAATCCATGTTGCATAGAGCAAAGATATCCCTCTCTCCTGTCCTGCAACCTCTCTCCTGTCCTACAACCTCTCTCTTTGCCCCCCTCTCTCTCTCTCGCTGCCCCTCTCTCTCTCTCTCTCCTGCTGTGTGTTGTCTCACAGTCTCTCCTCCCCCTCCTTACTTATTTGTGTGTTCTAGACAGACAGACAGACAGGCAGGCAGGCAGGCAGGCAGGCAGGCAGGCAGGCAGGCAGGCAGGCAGGCAGGCAGGCAGGCAGACAGACAGACAGACAGACAGACAGACAGACAGACAGACAGACAGACAGACAGACAGACAGACAGACAGACAGACAGACAGACAGACAGACAGACAGACAGACAGACAGACAGACAGACAGACAGACAGACAGACAGACAGACAGACAGACAGACAGACAGACAGACAGACAGACAGACAGACAGACAGACAGACAGACAGACAGACAGACAGATAGACAGATAGACAGATAGACAGATAGACAGATAGACAGATAGACAGATAGATAGATAGATAGATAGATAGATAGATAGATAGACAGGCAGGCAGACAGACTGGCAGACAGACTGGCAGACAGACTGGCAGACAGACTGGCAGTCAGTTGCAGGATATTAGCTCAGAAACAGAGAAGAAATGTCTGCCCCCCCCCAACATGGAACCAGTATAGAAAATTAATCCTAGAACCAGACAATAAATATAATTCTAAAACCAGCTCATGAATATCATCCTAGAACCAGCCCATAAATATAATCCTGAACCAGCCCATGATTATCATCCAAGAACCAGCAAAGAAATATAATTTTAAAACCAACTCATAAATATAATCCTAGAACCAGCCCAGAAATATCACCTTAGAACCAGCCCATAAATATCATCCTAAAACCAGCCCATAAATATTACCTTTGATCCAGCCCATAAATATCATCCTAGAACCAGCCCAGAAATATCATTCTAGAACCAACCCAGAAATATCATCCTAGAACCGGCCTAGAAGTGTCATCCTAGAACCAGTCCATAAATATCATTGTAGGACCCGCCCATAAATATCATTCTAAAACCAGCCCATGAACATCATCCTAGAACCAACCCAGAAATATAACCCTTTAGCCAGCCCAGAAATGTCATTCTAGAGCCAGCCAATAAATATCGCCCTAGAACCAGCCCAGAAATGTCATTCTAGAACCAGCCCAGAAATGTCAACCTGGAACCTGCCCAGAAATATCATCCTAGAACAAGCCCAGAAATGCCATCCTAGAACCAGCCCAGAAATACCCCCCTAGAACCAGCCCAGAAATATCACCCTAGAACCAGCCCAGAAATGTCATCCAGAACCAGCCCAGAAATGTCATCCTAGAACCAGCCCAGAAACATCATCCTAGAACCAGCCCAGAAACATCATCCTAGAACCAGCCCAGAAACATCATCCTAGAACCAGCCCAGAAATGTCATCTTAGAACCAGCCCAGAAACATCATCCTAGAACCAGCCCAGAAACATCATCCTAGAACCAGCCCAGAAATGTCATCTTAGAACCAGCCCTGCTGTTTGATATATACTCAGAAAGGTCACATTATAATGTACTGGATTGTAGCCTAGAAGTTATCACTTGTTACTTTATTCTGAATTAATAACATATATTTGTAAGTATTCTTCATATGTTAAATGAATTCAATAACCCCACTTAAGGAGTTCTAGGGAGAGAAACCTCTGACTGCAGTGTGCAGTTCGGGGCCGGGCTCAATGTGGGCGGAGTCAGAAGTTGGGGCCGACCTCAATGTGGGTGGAGTCAAACGCATTTAACCGGAACCCTTCCCGTCTCCTTCAACGTCACCCATGATGAGGTTCACGTCGAAGGTATCAACGCCAATGAAAGCGAATCTTAATCAAGCCTAACCTACATACAGTAGATAAAACTATAAACCATGGAAGTTAGTGAGACTGTCATTATGCATAATGTACTTTGTAATATTCATGTTAAACCAGTGCAGTGGTATATTTTTATATGACCAACTACCGCACCAATGTTAGCATAGCATTAATTAGCACCCATTTGCACGTGAACTAGCTAATTGCTCACAATGAGGGAATCTTATTTGGACAAATTTGAGCAGTACGCCTAGGTTTACGTGTACAGTTATGTAATCGATTTGATCATTGATTTTCTGTGTTTCTTCAATATATACCTTGTTGCGTTTGGCTTGCTCTAAATGTGTATCGTTGATGCCGAAAGCCGTCCCCTAAGTTGCACATAGCGAGTCTACACAGCCTACACATAGTATATACAACTATGAAATCCCCTGAAATCCCCAACATGCATGGCAAGTCAAGAAAAGTCATTGTAACATGTCCACACTGCAAACAATTTAACTTGTTATGGCTGCAATCATAGTTCAATAACAATAATACTACCAGAGAACTACAGCATGTAACAGTAAGACTATAAGAGAACTACAACATGTAACAGTACTACTATAAGAGAACTACAACATGTAACAGTACTACTATCAGAGAACTACAACATGTACCAGTACTACTATCAGAGAACTACAACATGTACCAGTGATACTATCAGAGAACTACACCATGTACCAGTGATACTATCAGAGAACTACAACATGTACCAGTACTACTATCAGAGAACTACAACATGTAACAGTGATACTATCAGAGAACTACAACATGTAACAGTACTACAACATGTAACAGTGATACTATCAGAGAACTACACCATGTACCAGTGATACTATCAGAGAACTACAACATGTACCAGTGATACTATCAGAGAACTACAACATGTAACAGTGATACTATCAGAGAACTACAACATGTAACAGTACAACAACATGTACCAGTGATACTATCAGAGAACTACACCATGTACCAGTGATACTATCAGAGAACTACAACATGTAACAGTACTACAACATGTAACAGTACTACAACATGCAACAATACTATCAGAGAACTACAACATGTACCAGTAATACTATCAGAGAACTACAACATGTACCAGTACTACTATCAGAGAACTACAACATGTACCAGTACTACTACCAGAGAACTACAACATGTAACAATACTACTATCAGAGAACTACAACATGTACCAGTGATACTACCAGAACTACAACATGTAACAGTACTACAACATGTAACAGTACTACTACCAGAACTACAACATGTAACAGTACTACAACATGTAACAGTACTACTACCAGAACTACAACATGTACCAGTAATACTATCAGAGAACTACAACATGTACCAGTAATACTATCAGGGAACTACAACATGTACCAGTAATACTATCAGAGAACTACAACATGTAACAATAATACTATCAGAGAACTACAACATGTAACAATACTACTATCAGAGAACTACAACATGTACCAGTACTACTACCAGAACTACAACATGTAACAGTGATACTATCAGAGAACTACAACATGTAACAGTACTACTACCAGAGAACTACAACATGTAACAGTACTACTATCAGAGAACTACAACATGTACCAGTACTACTACCAGAGAACTACAACATGTAACAGTAATACTATCAGAACTACAACATGTACCAGTACTACTACCAGAGAACTACAACATGTACCAGTAATACTATCAGAACTACACCATGTACCAGTACTACTATCAGAGAACTACAACATGTAACAGTAATACTACCAGAACTACAACATGTAACAGTAATACTATCAGAGAACTACAACATGTACCAGTACTACTACCAGAGAACTACAACATGTAACAGTAATACTATCAGAGAACTACAACATGTACCAGTACTACTACCAGAGAACTACAACATGTAACAGTAATACTATCAGAGAACTACAACACGTACCAGTACTACTACCGGAGAACTACAACACGTACCAGTAATACTATCAGAACTACAACATGTACCAATGATACTATCAGAGAACTACAACATGTACCAGTGATACTATCAGAGAACTACAACATGTAACAGTACTACTATCAGAGAACTACAACATGTAACAGTACTACTACCAGAACTACAACATGTACCAGTGATACTATCAGAGAACTACAACATGTACCAGTGATACTATCAGAGAACTACAACATGTAACAGTGATACTATCAGAACTACAACATGTACCAGTGATACTATCAGAGAACTACAACATGTACCAGTGATACTATCAGAGAACTACAACATGTAACAGTACTACAACATGTACCAGTACTACAACATGCAACAATACTATCAGAGAACTACAACATGTACCAGTAATACTATCAGAGAACTACAACATGTACCAGTGATACTATCAGAGAACTACAACATGTAACAGTGATACTATCAGAACTACAACATGTACCAGTGATACTATCAGAGAACTACAACATGTACCAGTACTACTATCAGAACTACAACATGTAACAGTACTACTATCAGAGAACTACAACATGTACCAGTACTACTATCAGAGAACTACAACATGTACCAGTGATACTATCAGAGAACTACAACATGTAACAATACTACTATCAGAGAACTACAACATGTACCAGTAATACTATCAGAACTACAACATGTACCAGTACTACTATCAGAGAACTACAACATGTAACAGTACTACTATCAGAGAACTACAACATGTAACAATACTACTATCAGAGAACTACAACATGTACCAGTAATACTATCAGAACTACAACATGTACCAGTACTACTACCAGAGAACTACAACATGTACCAGTAATACTATCAGAACTACAACATGTACCAGTACTACTACCAGAGAACTACAACATGTAACAGTACTACTATCAGAGAACTACAACATGTACCAGTACTACCACCAGAGAACTACAACATGTAACAATACTACTATCAGAGAACTACAACATGTACCAGTACTACTACCAGAGAACTACAACATGTACCAGTACTACTACCAGAGAACTACAACATGTACCAGTACTACTACCAGAGAACTACAACATGTAACAGTACAACTATCAGAGAACTACAACATGTACCAGTAATACTATCAGAACTACAACATGTACCAGTGATACTATCAGAGAACTACAACATGTACCAGTGATACTATCAGAGAACTACAACATGTACCAGTACTACTATCAGAGAACTACAACATGTACCAGTAATACTATCAGAGAACTACAACATGTACCAGTGATACTATCAGAGAACTACAACATGTAGCAGTGATACTACCAGAACTACAACATGTACTAGTTCTGCTGCTCCTGGTATGACCTCATTTGATTTGATCTCTGAATGTCTGTTACCTGGCAACCAGACAAGTCTGTTCCATACAAGTTCATCACCTTGCTTTTCTTTCAGAAGCAGATTAACTATAGTTTATAAGAACAACTGAAAGTAGTCTTTCATTTTTCATAGGAATCACATTTCAAACACTGCTTCCTGAAATCAAGAGACCTTTGTAGTCAGTCAAATGATAAGTGAGAATAAAATGAAAAGTTACATAGGAATGTAAAAAATTGTTATTCAAAAATAGCCCAGATTTGCATTTGGTATTCGATGTCCATCTGCAGAATAAGTGTATTCTTTTTTCAGGGTTAGTTTACATTGAGAAGTTGTTAGAATTTCTAAAATTCCATCCCTTTCAATCACCTCCCGCACCTTGAAAGGACCAACAATAAAACAGGTTAGTTGTGCTTCAAAATGACTTTTTTTAATATTTAATTTATATGGTTAAAAAAAATACATAAAGTTTGAGAATAAAGCAATAAGATGAAAAAGGTCAACAGATGGAATTCAGTCAAACTTGCTACTTGTTCCTTGCTACTCTCCATAATGGTTTGATTACATGTTTAGCCGTTATGCTAGCATTACATTCCCCATTGTGTGTTTGATTACATGTTTAGCCGTTATGCTAGCATTACATTCCCCATTGTGTGTTTGATTACATGTTTAGCCGTTATGCTAGCATTACATTCCTCATTGTGTGTTTGATTGAATTCCAGCCAGATAGATGTGGGTTTGTAGGGTTCCAGCTCACCACTTTTCTCACAGCATTACTGGGAAGCAACAACACATTCAGGGTGGACCTCTACATTGCACAAGCCATCTTTGTGGTTATGCCCCAGCTGTTGCAAGAGTGTGCTTGCATGTTAGGTCTGAGTCAAACCAGAACTAGATAAAGAGAAGTTACCACTGTCTGGTGTTGACATGTTGTGTAACAGTGGACAATGCTAATGAATTCAGAGAAACTACTGTACTAGGTTACCTTATAAGGTAACTTCAGCTTTTTGATACACACATACATTGACGTAGGTGATCACACCACTAGTGACCACATGTATATAATCAGCTGTGCCCTTAGGTGGCCTGCAGAACTTACTCTGAAACATACAACCTGTGTTTCCATTGTCAACTTCTGTCTGCAATTGCATTAATAAAGGTGTGATTGGTTTACTTAAAGATGATATTGGTGAAATCTGCAGTCAGACACTAAGCCAATGACTGACGAGGAACAAGGAACCTACCGAGACAGAATCCAGTGATGTATATTATGACATGTGTGTCTGTTGTCTCAAGAGGAGGGATAAACTCAGTCATCAGTCACATGGGCTACAGACAGGAAGTCACATCCACCACCTGGGAAAGAAATAACATTTAGAGCTTTCTCAGACATACAATATAACATTTGGCTTAGTGACGCCATTTCATAGTTGTAGACTGGTTTTCTAGTTCTATACGGTGCATTCAGAAAGTGTTCAGAACCCTTGACTTTATCAACATTTTGTTACGTTACAGCCTTATTCTAAAATTGATATAATAACCATTTTTCCTCATCAATCAACAAATAATACCCCATAATGACAAAGCAAAACAGGTTTTAGAAGTGTTCTGACCCTTTGCTATGAGACTTGAAATTTTGCTCAGGTGCATCCCGTTTCTATTGATCATCCTTGAGATGTTTCTACAACTTGATTGGAGTCCACCTGTGCTAAATTCAATTGATTGCACATGATTGGAAAGGCACACACCTGTCTATATAAGGTCCGAATGTTGACAGTGCATTTCAGAGCAAAAACCAGCCATGAGGTTGAATGAATTGTTCGTAGAGCGCAGAGACAGGGTTATGTCGAGGCACAGATCTGGGGAAGGGAACCAAAACATTTATGCAGCATTGAAGGTCCCCAAAAACACAGTGGCTTCCATCATTCTTAAATGGAAGAAGCTTTGAACCGCCAAGACTCTTCCTAGAACTGGCCACCTGGCCAAACTGAGCAATCAGGGGAGAAGGGCCTTGGTCAGGGAGGTGACCAAGAACCTGATGGTCACTCTGAAAGAGATCCAGAGTTCCTCTGTGGAGATAGGAGAACCTTCCAGAAGGACAACCATCTCTGCAGCACAGGCCTTTATGGTAGAGTGGCCAGACGGAAGCCACGCCTCAGTAAAAGGCACATGACAGCCCGCTTGGAGTTTGCCAAAAGGCTCCTAAAGGACAGACCATGAGAAACAAGATTCCCTGGCCAAATAAAACAAAGATTGAACTCTTTGGCCTGAATGCCAAGCGTCACGTCGTCTGGAGGAAACCTGGCACCATACGTGGGGATGTTTTTCAGCGGCAGGGACTGGGAGACTTGTCAGGATCAAGGGAAAGATGAATGGAGCAAAGTACAGAGAGATCCTTGATGAAAACCTGCTCCAGAGCACTCAGGACATCAGATTGGGGTGAAGGTTCTCCTTCCAACAGGACAATGACCCTAAGCACACATCTAAGATAACACAGGAGTGGCTTCAGTCTCTGAATGTCCTTCAGTGGCCCAGCCAGAGCCTGGACTTGAACCTGATTGAACATCTCTGGAGAGACCTGAAAGTAGCTGTGCAGCGACTCTCCCCATCCAACCTGACGGAACTTGAGAGGATCTGCAGAGAAGAATGGGAGAAGCTCCGTAAATGCAGGTGTGCCAAGCCTGCAGTGTCATACCTAAGAAGACTCAAGGCTGTAATCGCTGCCAAAGGTCTGTCAACAAAGCACTGACTAAAGGGTCTGAAAGCATAGGTAAATGTGTTATTTCACTAGTTTATTTTTAATACAGTTGCAAAATATTCTAACAACCTATTTTTTGCTTTGTCATTATGGCTTTACTGTGTTTAGATTGATGAGGGAAAAAAATCAACTTAATCAATTTTAGAATAAGAATGTCACTAAAAGGTCAAGGGGTCTGAATACTTTCAGAATGCACTGAACTACAATTGAAATGAAACTGAAGACAATGTAGCATATATACATATATATATTTTTTTAAACCTTTATTTAAACTAGGCAAGTCAGTTAAGAACAAATTCTTATTTTCAATGACGGCCTAGGAAAAGTGGGTTCGACAGATTTTGTACCTTGTCAGCTCGGGGATTTGAACTTGCAACCTTTCGGTTACTAGTCCAACGCTCTAACCACTAGGCTACACTGAAGAGTAAGCTTTTTCAGAGCGGTTTTGAAATTGAAATGACTCTTTCACTCCTGAATGTTTCTTGATATGAATACTTCCCAGAATGCATCTGACAGTGTGGGAGGTGTAGTTGACTGACAGACCCCTTAAGGCATGTAAACATGAACAGGGGACCTGCAGGTCTCTTGCCTCTCTGGGATAGAAGCATCCTGTCCCAGTGGACTGTCCTATAGAGCACCTCTCCTTCTCCCTCCATCCTAAACACCAGGCCTGTTATACTGCACTGGAACAGACCTGCACTGGGGCACTGGAACCTACAGGAAACAGGATGATCAATATAATGTAGTAATATTTCCTCTCTCCAATAAATATATGTTTCCTGTAGGTTCCCATGATCCAAGATGTCTGGAGTAAATTCATTTAAAAGATCCTAAAATGTCAAAACAACAGCTCCTAAACCAACAGTTTGGAGAAGTGAATAGAACTGCTGCCGTGCACTGTAGTTATGTTTCGGTTCCCTTCACCAGATCTGTGCCTTTACACAATCCTGTCTCGGAGCTCTACGGACAATTCCTTCCATAGCAAAGGGTCTGAATACTTATGTAAATAAGGCATTTTGGGGTTTTATTTTTGATACATTTGCAAACATTTCCAAAAACCTGTTTTGCTTTGTCATTATAGATATTGTGTGTAGATTGATGAGGAGGAAAAGTATTTAATCCATTTTAGAATAAGCAACGTAACAAAATGTGGAAAAAGTCAAGGGGTCTGAATACTTTCTGAATACACTGTAATTACCTGTTATGACTGTTTCCATTTTATTTCTCTGCATTGTTGGGAGGAGCCGTTAGTTAGCATTTCCCTGTTAGTCTATACTTGTTGTTTACCAAGCATGTGACAAATAACATTTCATTTGAATCGTTTTCAGACACCAATACCTTTTAGCATCTTCAAACTGAACGTTGTCATGTTTTAAAGAAGCCTCGGTAAGGCCAATTTTAGCAACCTTAACCCGACCCCTAGCGTCCTCGTCAAGTTGGTCGGGACTCTTAGCATAACGGTTTTGGCTTGACAGTCGCTGGACCCAAATGGGAGCACCGGATAGGTTTTTAAAAGAAGAGTATTACTGAACAATGCTTCATGATCATAGTTCAACTGTCACACCCCATCGTAACCCAAAAGATAAGTGGATTTTACCACATTGTTTCAAAACAATGTAATTATAAAAAAACACCATAAAGCCTCCAACACATACGACGTTGAGCTCATGGATGGTTAGTCCCCTCTGTTTATGGATGTGACTGTTTACATTTCTCCAGCCTGTTTAACAAAACAGAGGGGAACTGCTTTGTGGTTATAGTTTGAACGTCAGATTTGCCTTCGAAGCTCAACTCCATGAACTAAAACTGGTAGGACCTAGAGGAGTCCTCTAGCTTTATGCTCAACTCCATGAACTAAAACTGCAAGGACCTAGAGGAGTCCTCTAGCTTTAAGCTCAACTCCATGAACTAAAACTGGTAGGACCTAGAGGAGTCCTCTAGCTCGAAGCTCAACTCCTGAACTAAAACTGGTAGGACCTAGAGGAGTCCTCTAGCTTTATGCTCAACTCCATGAACTAAAACTGGTAGGACCTAGAGGAGTCCTCTAGCTTTAAGCTCAACTCCATGAACTAAAACTGGTAGGACCTAGAGGAGTCCTCTAGCTTTAAGCTCAACTCCATGAACTAAAACTGCAAGGACCTAGAGGAGTCGTCTAGCTCGAAGCTCAACTCCATGAACTAAAACTGGTAGGACCAAGAGGAGTCGTCTAGCTTTAAGCTCAACTCCATGAACTAAAACTGGTAGGACCTAGAGGAGTCCTCTAGCTTTATGCTCAACTCCATGAACTAAAACTGGTAGGACCTAGAGGAGTCCTCTAGCTTTAAGCTCAACTCCATGAACTAAAACTGGTAGGACCTAGAGGAGTCCTCTAGCTCGAAGCTCAACTCCTGAACTAAAACTGGTAGGACCTAGAGGAGTCCTCTAGCTCAGCTGGTAGAGCATGGTGCTTAGTGCTTACAATGCCATGATGGGGCCCAGGACCGAGTTGGGGAAACCCTGTCTTAACACTCTGCTGCAGTCAAAATACATTATTAACACTCTGATGACACCCAGTGGACAAAAACACAGGACCAGCACCACTACTAACAATGAAAACAGTACCAGCACCACTACTAACAATGAAAACAGTACCAGCACCACTACTAACAATGAAAACAGTACCAGCACCACTACTAACAATGAAAACAGTACCAGCACCACTACTAACAATGAAAACAGGACCAGCACCACTACTAACATAATGAAAACACAGTACCAGCACCACTACTAACATAATGAAACCAGTACCAGCACCACTACTAACAATGAAAACAGTACCAGCACCACTACTAACAATGAAAACAGTACCAGCACCACTACTAACAATGAAAACAGGACCAGCACCACTACTAACAATGAAAACAGTACCAGCACCACTACTAACAATGAAAACAGTACCAGCACCACTACTAACAATGAAAACAGTACCAGCACCACGACTAACAATGAAAACAGTACCAGCACCACTACTAACATAATGAAAACACAGTACCAGCACCACTACTAACAATGAAAACACTATGAGCACCACTACTAAAATAATGAAAACACAGTACCAGCACCACAACTAACATAATGAAAACAGTACCAGCACCACTACTAACATAATGAAAACACTATGAGCACCACTACTAACATAATGAAAACACTATGAGCACCACTACTAACATAATGAAAACAGTACCAGCACCACGACTAACATAATGAACACAGTACCAGCACCACAACTAACATAATGAAAACAGTACCAGCACCACTACTAACATAATGAAACCAGTACCAGCACCACTACTAACATAATGAAACCAGTACCAGCACCACTACTAACATAATGAAACCAGTACCAGCACCACTACAAACATAATGAAACCAGTACCAGCACCACTACTAACATAATGAAACCAGTACCAGCACCACCACTAACATAATGAAAACACAGTACCAGCACCACTACTAACATAATGAAAACAGGACCAGCACCACAACTAACATAATGAAACCAGTACCAGCACCACTACTAACAATGAACACAGTACCAGCACCACTACTAACAATGAACACAGTACCAGCACCAGTACTAACAATGAAAACACTATGAGCACCACTACTAACATAATGAAAACACAGTACCAGCACCACTACTAACATAATGAAAACACAATCAGCACCACTACTAACATAATGAAACCAGTACCAGCACCACTACTAACATAATGAAAACACAGTACCAGCACCACTACTAACATAATGAAAACAGGACCAGCACCACAACTAACATAATGAAAACAGGACCAGCACCACTACTAACATGGAAACAGTACCAGCACCACTACTAACATGGAAACAGTACCAGCACCACTACTAACATGGAAACAGTACCAGCACCACGACTAACATAATAAAAATAGTCCCAGCACCACTACTAACATGGAAACAGTAACAGCACCACGACTAACATCATGAAAACAGTACCAGCACCACTACTAGCATAATTTGATGTTTACACTATTTTTGTGCAAATTCTTCTCTCCTCCTGGAACCAAACGATCCCATTGTTTGACAGGCCTTCACCTTGCCATCATCGACTAATGGGACAATGGAAGAAGAGAGCCAGGACTGTGTCAGAGTGTCTGACAGCTCAGCTGGGGACAATGGAAGAAGAGAGCCAGGACTGTGTCAGAGTGTCTGACAGCTCAGCTGGGGACAATGGAAGAAGAGAGCCAGGACTGTGTCAGAGTGTCTGACAGCTCAGCTGGGGACAATGGAAGAAGAGAGCCAGGACTGTGTCAGAGTGTCTGACAGCTCAGCTGGGGACAATGGAAGAAGAGAGCCAGCACTGTGTCAGAGTGTCTGACAGCTCAGCTGAGGCCATGGAGGAGTCAAGCATCACAGAATGTAGAGTAGTGGACCAGAGCCTGTGTACTACTGATCCTCCCATGGTAAGACCCTCACTGGAAAGAAATACAACTTGACTATGTTTCTATTACATTTCTCTTCATAATCTTTCAAATCTATTGTTTTTACATTTTAGAGGTCTCTTGAAAACCTTGAAGCAGAAATCTACGATCATGAGGGCAAGGGAGCATACAGGTAACTCAGTATGATTTACCTGTTTTCTCATCAATAGTTTGTAAGGACAATGCCTCATTTTTCAAGTCATATTCAGGGAATGTAATTAAAATGTCATTCTTCACCATTGTTTCCTGTAGGTACCAGTGCCCCAGTGCAGGTCTGTTCCAGTGCAGTATAACAGGCCTGGTGTTCAGGATGGAGGGAGAGGGAGAGGTGCTCTATAGGACAGTCCACTGGGACATGAGGCTTCTATCCCAGAGAGGCAAGAGACCTGCAGGACCCCTGTTCATGTTTACATGCCTTAAGGGGTCTGTCAGTCAACTACACCTCCCACACTGTCAGATTCATTCTGGTGAGTATTTTCATGAGTGAACAAGATTGTAAATTAATTTGTTCATTGCCTCATTTGTCATTTGCTATTGTAGTATATCAGAGAAAGCTCAATGTTCTCTTTTGGGAGATTCTCAATTGCACAAATGTCTGCCTAAAAAGAGTAGTAATAATTACTAATGATGATAATAATAAAATGCCGATTGCCTTCTGCAGAAGAGGATGCTCAGGCCTATCCTCCCAGGGAAGAGCTGCCCTTTGAAACAGCTGTTTTCTTATAAGAGAAAATGCTTACCTTTAAAAACAATATGTTACTTCTCTATTTATCTATGAAACATCCAGCACAACTAACTACATGTAATTTAGTGGAATCCCAAATTATATGTAGTTAGTTGTGCTGGATGTTTCATAGATAAATGGAGAAGTAACATATTGTTTTAAAGGTACGCAGTTTCTGCCCAGCAGCTTCTGCCCAGGCTCATGGCCCTGCAGTTCCTATCCAGCTTCAGGCAGTTCCAACTCTGCATCAGCCTGCATCTCAGCCAGCAGGCCCCGCCCAGGTCCAGCCTCATGGGCCTGTGGCACCAGTACCAGCAGGCCCCGCCCAGGTCCAGCCTCATGGGCCTGTGGCAGCAGGCCCCGCCCAGGTCAAGCCTCATGGGCCTGTGGCACCAGTACCAGCAGGCCCCGCCCAGGTCCAGTCTCATGGGCCTGGTACACCAGTACCAGCAGGCCCCGCCCAGGTCCAGCCTCATGGGCCTGCAGCTCCTACTGCTGTTGTCCGTCCATCTGTCCGTGAAGATCAACCAGATTTGAGATGATCAAATAAGTGGCTTCCAAATAAACATTTAATGAAAAGCATCTTAAAGGAGCAATCTGTGATTTAGTAGAGCTGGGAATTTCCAGGGACCTCACAATATAATAGTTAGGTGCCGATACAATATGTATTGCGATACTATACTGAACAAAAATGTAAACGCAACATGGAAAGTGTTGGTAACATGTTTTAACATGTTTTAAGCACAATACGCACAAAAAGCTTATTTCTTTCAAATTTTATGCACAAAGTTGTTTACTTCCCAGTTAGTGAGCATTTCTTGTTTGATAGGATAATCGTGACAGGTGTGGCTTATCAAGAAGTTGATTAAACAGCATGATCATTACACAGGTGCACCTTGTGCTGGGGACAAAAGCCCACTCTAAAATGTGCAGTTTTGACACACAACACTACAGATGTCTCAAGTTTTGTGGGTGGGTGCAATTGGCATGCTGCCTGCAGGGATGTCCACCAGAGCTGTTGCCAGAGACTTTTATGATTGTTTCTCGGCCATAAACTAACTCCAACGTTGTTTTAGAGAATTTGGCAGTATGTCCAACCGGCCTCACAACCTCCTACAAAGTGTAACCATGCCAGCCCAGGGCCTCCACATCCGGTTTCATCATCTGAGACCAGCCATCCGGACAGCTGAGGAAACTGATGAGCATTTTTGTCTGTAATCACTCCTTTTTGTGGAGGGAAAAAATCATTTTGATTGGCTGGACATGGCTCCTAAGTGGGTGGGCCTATGCCCACCCATGGCTGCGCCCTGCCCAATAGTGAAATCCATAGATTAGAAACTAAATAATTAATTTCAGTTGACTGATTTCCTAATATGATATCAGATATTTTATACACCAGGGTTGTGCTCAATTCGGAATTTGGGAATTGACTCCCATTCCACTCGTGAGTTGAAATTAAATTTCAATCGGCCACAACACAGGATGTAGAATATGAATTTGAGTGACAGGAAGTATAATTTAATTCAGTGTAATTCAAAGACATTTCACTCAGTCATAGAACATGAGTTTCATTGAATCTGACAGGTCACACTTCCAGATACCAAAGAATATATCACTTTTCTCTGGAAACAATGTTCATATACTCTATTAACATTAGTACTTAGAATAGACCATTATATTTCCACCAACCATTTCATTTGTTTGGCTTTGTCTTGAAGGCTTTAAGGTAAATTTGTGCATTAGACTAATGCATTGTGGGAAATGTATTTTCCCCATATTGAACAACATTTAAGTGATTAATGAAATATAACTACAGGTTTTGTTTTCCTTGTTTTCATTCATTTTAAGAGTTTGTCCTGAAAATCAATTGTTTCATCAATATTTTATATGAATGTATATAACATGTTTGGTATTTTATTTACAAGATGTTTATTTGTATAGACTACAACTATAGAATAGAAGATGCATTTGAATATTACTGAATTCAACTCTATTTCCTTGAATTGCAATTCGGTATCCTGCTTATTAATTCATTAATTTAATTTATGAGCCATTCTAAATTCAATTCTGAATTGACCACAACTCTGTTATACACTACAAAATACAACATGTTTCCCTGAGTGAAATGAGTCCCTGACATTCAGGCTGATTAAAGCTGGAATCTTTAATGGTTAAACAGCCACGTCCATTTGAGATATTACAAACAAGCTGTAAACAACAACACTGTTTTCCCCTTGAACGTCCTTTTATGCACAATAGAGGAGCACAATATTCACTTTAACTATTTTCAGCATGCTACGCGACGCTCTGTTGCTAGGCAACAAAAACACAACTGTGGTGGGGCGGACAGTGGGGCTGTTTCCCCCTACTGCTGATATACAGTATTTGTAATCTCAATTGAATTGAGGGAGATTAAATAGATTCATGCAATTACAAAACCCTATAACAGATATTTAATCACTACACAATATGCCATCTTTCCCAGAGAGTGAAATGAGTCCCTGAGATTCAGCCGGATTTAGTCCGTGATGTCAGAGAAGTCAAACATAAAGGACACATTCCTTATCTCAAGAGTTGCTCCTATTTCTCCTGACCAATCACAAAAGGAGACTAGTCCATATTGTTGGAAAATAATGTCAGTACATTTTAAAAGATGCTCTTAACCGTTATATAAACATATACACTATATCTAAACAGAGATATTCAGTGTGGAGAACAAGTATTTGATACACTGCCGGTTTTGCAGGTTTTCCTACTTACAAAGCATGTAGAGGTCTGTCATTGTTATCATAGGTACACTTCAACTGTGAGAGACAGAATCTAAAACAAAAATCCAGAAAATCACATTGTATGATTTTTAAGTAATCAATTAGCATTTTATTGCATGACATAAGTATTTGATCACCTACCAACCAGTAAGAATTCCATCTCTCACAGACCTGTTAGTTGTTCTTTAAGAAGCCCTCCTGTTCTCCACTCATTACCTGTATTAACTGCACCTGTTTGAACTCGTTACCTGTATAAAAGACACCTGTCCACACACTCAATCAAACAGACTCCAACCTCTCCACAATGGCCAAGACCAGAGAGCTGTGTAAGGACATTAAGGATAAAATTGTAGACCTGCACAAGGCTGGGATGGGCTACAGGACAATGGGCAAGCAGCTTGGTGAGAAGGCAACAACTGTTGTCGCAATTATTCGAAAATGGAAGAAGTTCAAGATGACGGTCAATCACCCTCGGTCTGGGGCTCCATGCAAGATCTCACCTTGTGGAGCATCAATGATCATGAGGAAGGTGAGGGATCAGCCCAAAACTACACGGCAGGACCTGGTCAATCACCTGAAGAGAGCTGGGACAAGAGTCTCAAAGAAAACCATTAGTAACACACTACGCCATCATGGATTAAAATCCTGCAGCGCACGCAAGGTCCCCCTGCTCAAGCCAGCACATGTCCAGGGCCGTCTGAAGTTTGCCAATGACCATCTGGATGATCCAGAGGAGGAATGGGAGAAGGTCATGTGGTCTGATGAGACAAAAATATAGCTTTTTCGTCTAAACTCCACTCGCCGTGTTTGGAGGAAGAAGAAGGATGAGTACAACCCCAAGAACACCATCCCAACCGTGAAGCATGGAGGTGGAAGCATCATTCTTTGGGGATGCTTTTCTGCAAAGGGGATAAGACGATGCACCGAATTGAGGGGAGGATAGATGGGGCCATGTATCACGAGATCTTGGCCAACAACCTCCTTCCCTCAATAAGAGCATTGAAGATGGGTCGTGGCTGGGTCTTCCAGCATGACAACGACCCGAAACCCACAGCCAGGGCAACTAAGGAGTGGCTCCGTAAGAAGCATCTCAAGGTCCTGGAGTGGCCTAGCCAGTCACTAGACCTGAACCCAATAGAACAACTTTGGAGGGAGCTGAAAGTCTGTATTGCCCAGCGACAGCCCCAAAACCTGAAGGATCTGGAGAAGGTCTGTATGGAGGAGTGGGCCAAAATCCCTGCTTCAGTGTGTGCAAACCTGGTCAAGAACTACAGTAAACGTATGATCTCTGTAATTGCAAACAAAGGTTTATGTACCAAATATTATGTTCAGCTTTCCTGATGTATCAAATGCTTATGTCATGCAATAAAATGCAATTAATTACTTAAAAATCATACAATGTGATTTTCCAGATTTGTTTTAGATTCCGTCACTCACAGTTGAAGTGTACCTATGATAACAATTACAGACCTCTACATGCTTTGTAAGTAGGAAAACCTGCAAAATCGGCAGTGTATCAAATCCTTGTTCTCCCCACAGTATCTAGATCTGGTGTTCAGCCAGTACAGCTGTCCAGTACGAGTCAGTAGATGTTAAGTCTCAAATGTTGTTTCCTGAGACCTGTCCAAGATGATTCAACATTCACCATGTTCCAGATAGAAATTCAATCATCTTGTTGTCTATAGCCAGCGTACCAGAGTAACACAGATAGGTTGTCTGGTAGACAGTAGCTCCTCAAAGTGCTGTCTCTGATAAATGTTTTGATATCTTCTGAGGTTGTATCCATGGTTACCTCTGTCTCTTTCAGAGCATGTATTAGTATTGTGATATATATCCTGATGCTGTTGTATCCATGGTGACCTCTCAGTCTGTCTGTCTCTTTCAGAGCATGTATTAGTATTGTGGTGATATATATCTTGATAATGTTGTATCCCTCAGACTGTCTGCTCTTCCAGGTCTTCGACCAGGCAGGGATCTACTTCCTTCAGGACCTGGTAGAAGTGTTTCTGGGCGCGAGCCCCCTTCTTCAACACCATGTCCAGCAGGGCTTGTTTCTCTAGGGTCTTGCTGGATTTACTGACCACCTCCTCCCTCTCCTCGTCATTCAGAACCCCACGATCCTGGAGACGCAGTAATATGGGCTGTAAGAGTCCCAGGCGAGTCTCTAGAGCCATCCTGTGTCTTCTGATGAAGGCTCTGCCAGGGGGGGTAGAGGGGTTGGCAGGAGGGGCTGCAGGGGAAACAGCTGAAACTGGGAGGGGGAAATGATGTATTAAAACACTGTCTAGGGTGACAGGATACTGTTTAGGATGATAAGACACTGTCTAGGATGATAAGATACTGTCCGGTTAACTTTAGTTTGTTATTGAGAGGTTTATAATGGTGTTGAATGTCAGTGGAAGGTTAACAGTACCTGTAGAGGGGACATCTGTTGGTGAGGATGAAAAGAGAAGGTGTTTAACTATCTGATGAAAGGTACATTCATAAAAACCAACCATAATTATATGTACATATCTACAACATGTAACAGTACTACTATCAGAGAACTACAACATGTACCAGTACTACTATCAGAGAACTACAACATGTACCAGTGATACTATCAGAGAACTACAACATGTACCAGTACTACTATCAGAGAACTACAACATGTACCAGTGATACTATCAGAAAACTACAACATGTACCAGTACTACTATCAGAGAACTACAACATGTACCAGTACTACTATCAGAGAACTACAAAATGTACCAGTACTACTATCAGAGAACTACAACATGTACCAGTGATACTGTCAGAGAACTACAACATGTAACAGTACTACTATCAGAGAACTACAACATGTACCAGTACTACTATCAGAGAACTACAACATGTAACAGTACTACTATCAGAGAACTACAACATGTACCAGTACTACTATCAGATAACTACAACATGTCTGTGCGTCGCACCGACAGAAATAAACACCTCTCTGGAAAGAAGAAGGGTGAGCTTGTAAGTATCATGAATAACGACTCATTATGTAATTGTAACATACAGGGACTCAAGTCCTTTTGTTCACCTGACCTAGAATTCCTCACAATCAAATGCCGACCTTATTATATCCCAAATGAATTCTCGTCGGTTATTGTCACAGCCGTGTATATCCCCCTCAAGGTGATACCATGACGGCCCTCAAGGAACTTTATTGTAGCTGATGATTTTAACAAAGCAAATTTGAGAACAAGGCTACCTAAATTCTATCAGCATATTGATTGTAGCACTCGCGCTGGCAATACTCTGGATCACTGCTACTCCAACTTCCGTAATGCATGCAAGGCCCTCCCCTGCCCTCCTTTCGGCAATCTGACCACGGCTCCGTTTTGCTCCTCGCTACCTATAGGCAGAAACTCAAAACAGGATGTCCCCGTGACAAGGACTATTCGTCGCTGGACAGACTGCCGCAACACTGCCCTATCCCATCTGGACAACACCTATGTAAGAATGCTGTTCATTGACTACAGCTTAGCATTCAACACCATATTACCCTCCAAGCTCATCATTAAGCTTGAGGCCCTGGGTCTCAACCCCGCCCTGTGTAATTGAGTCCTGGACTTCCTGACGGGCCGCCCCCAGGTGGTGAAGGTAGCAAACAACATCTCCACTTCGCTGATTCTCAACACTGAGGCCCCACAAGGGTGCATGCTCAGCCCTCTCCTGTACTCCCGGTTCACCCATGACTGCGTGGCCATGCACGCAGCCAACTCAATCATCAAGTTTGATGACACAACAGTAATAGGCTTGATTACCAACAACGTCGAGACAGCCTATAGGGAGGAGGTGAGGGCACTCGGAGTGTGGTGTCAGGAAAACAACCGCTCACTCAACGTCAACAAAACTGAGATTATCGTGGACTTCAGGAAACAGCAGAGGGAGCACCCCCCTATCCACATCGATGGGACTGCAATGGAGAAAGTGGAAAGTTTTAAGCTCCTCGACGTGCACATCATGGGACAAACTGAAATGGTCCACCCACAGACAATGTGGCTTTTCAACCTAAACCCTCAAACTTTTATAGATGCACAATTGAGAGCATCCTGTTGGGCTGTATCACCGCCTGGTATGGCGACTGCACCGCCCACAACCGCAGGACTCTCCAGAGGGTGGTGCGGTCTGCACAACATATCACCGGTGGCAAACTACCTCCAGGACACCGACAGCACCTGATACCACAGGAAGGCCAAAAAGATCATCAAGACCTGTTCACCACGCTACCATCCAGAAGGTACAGAAGTACTGGTACATCAAAGCGGGGACCAAGAGACTGAAATATAGCTTCTTTCTCAAGGCCATCAGACTGTTATTAAACAGCCATCACTAACACAGAGAGGATTATGCCTAGATACAGACTTGAAATCATTGGCCACTTTAATAAATTGATCACTAGTCACTTTAATAATGTTTACATATCTTGCATTACTCATCCCATATGTATATTATTGTATTTTATACCATCTATTGCACCTTGCCTATGCAGCTCTGTCATTGCTCATCCATATATTTACATGTATTCTTAGTCCATTCATTTACTTAGATTTGTGTTTATTAGGTAGTTGTTGTGGTATTGATAGATTACTTGTTAGATATTGCTGCATTCGGAACTAGAAGCACAAGCATTTCGCTACACTCGCAATAACATCTGCTAACCATGTGTATGTGACCAATAACATCTGCTAACCATGTGTATGTGACCAATAACATCTGCTAACCATGTGTATGTGACCAATAACATCTGCTAACCATGTGTATGTGACCAATAACATCTGCTAACCATGTGTATGTGACCAATAACATCTGCTAACCATGTGTATGTGACCAATAACATCTGCTAACCATGTGTATGTGACCAATACAATTTTATTTGACAATGCAGGAGTGGCTTCCGGACAAGTCTCTGAATGCCCTTGAGTAGCCCAGCCAGAGCCCAGACTTGAACACAATCAAACATCTCTGAAGAGATCTGAAAATAATTGTGCAGTGACACTCCCCATCCAACCTGGCAAAGCTTGAGACAATCTGCAGAGAAGAATGGGAGAAACTCCCCAAGTACAGTTGTGCCACGCTCATAGAGTCATACCAAAGAAGACTCAAGGCTGTAATTGCTGCCAATTGTGATTCAACAAAGTACTGAGAGTAGATGAGGTCAGTGGTGACTCACTTTTTTTCCGTTTCTTTCCTGTAAGAGAGAGAGAGAGAGAGATAACACCTTACTAATATTGAGTTACACCCCCCCCCCTTGCCCTCAGAACAACCTCAATTCGTAGGGCATGGACTCCACAAAGTTCCACAGGGATGCTGGCTCATGTTGACTCCAATGCTTCCCTATTTTGTCAAGTTGACTAGATGTCCTTTGCTTGGTGGATCGTTCTTGAAACACACATGAAACTGTTGAGCTTGAAAACCCCAGCAGCGTTGCAGTTCTTGACACAAACCGGTGTGCCTGGCACCTACTACCATACCTTGTTCAAAGGCACTTATATATTTTGTCTTGCCCATTCACCCTCTAAATGGCACACATACACAATCCATGTTTGAACTGTCTCAAGGCATTAACATCCTTCTTTAACCTGTCTCCTCCCCTTCATCTACACTGATTGAAGTGGATTTAACAGGTGACGTCAATAAGGGATCATAGCTTTCACCTGGTCAGTCTATGTCATGGAAAGAGCAGGTGTTCATAATGTTTTATACACTCAGTGTATCTCAACTAACCAGACTACGACCAGGTAAACGACCATTTAAAACAAAGAGAAGACAAAAGTCAACAGGCTGAGGACATCTCTGGTCAACAAATGTACATTGGGATAATAGTTTTGTCCAGAAATTATTTATATGCACTATTATGACTTTTTAACAGTCTATTTTTCCTACAGTTGTCCATGATGACATTGCATTTTCAACTTTTTCAGCAAGTTGTGGTTCTTGTAGAGTGAAGGAAAGATGGTTATTCACACACTCAATGTATAAACAAGGAAGTTAACTTTTAAAGAACAGATTCATTGCTTGTTGTTTTACCTCTGTGATCTCTTTGTAACTTCTTAGCGAGATCATGCTGATTCATCTCCCTCAGGATCCTCAGTGTGATCTCCACAGCTCCCTCAGGGTCGTATCTCTTCACCATCTGATCCACTGTGACCTGTCTGTCAGTGTTCTCAAGCTGACTCTCTGGGATGGGAGGAAAGCCACATATCCTGCCACTAGTCTGGTGAGACTGAAATATCTTCAGCTGTTCTTCAGTGAGCTCCTGCAGACTGGTCAGCAGCAGGTCTCGAACCGCAAACATGGATGATCTCTAAAATAACAAACACGAAAAGATAAGGAAGGAATAGAAATACTGATATAAAACAAAGACCATGAATATGTATTCATATTCACAATATTTCTACTGGTCTCAATACCTCACACACACACACACACACACATACACACACACGTTTAGTTCACAATGACATTTGACCCTACTGAAATGCCACATGTCTTACCCTGTTCACTACCTTAGACCCCTTCATTTCCATATTGCGACGCTTCTCTCCAGACCGGGTCAACCTGGACACAAGAAACAGTCACGCCCTGTTCTGTTCCCCTACAGCACCACTACATGCTGTGGTCACTACACTGTTCTGTTCCCCTACACCACATGTTGTGGTCACTACACTGTTCTGTTCCCCTACAGCACCACTACATGCTGTGGTCACTACACTGTTCTGCTCCCCTACACCACCACCACTACATGCTGTGGTCACTACATTGTTCTGTTCCCCTACACTGTTCTGTTCCCCTACACCACCACCACATGCTGTGGTCACTACACTGTTCTGTTCCCCTACACTGTTCTGTTCCCCTACACCACCACCACATGCTGTGGTCACTACACTGTTCTGTTCCCCTACACCACCACCACATGCTGTGGTCACTACACTGTTCTGTTCCCCTACACCACCATCACCACATGCTGTGGTCACTACACTGTTCTGTTCCCCTACACCACCACTACATGCTGTGGTCACTACACTGTTCTGTTTCCCCTACACCACCACTACATGCTGTGGTCACTACACTGTTCTGTTCCCCTACACCACCACTACATGCTGTGGTCACTACACTGTTCTGTCCCCCTACACCACCACCACATGCTGTGGTAACTACACTGTTCTGTTCCCCTACAGCACCACTACATGCTGTGGTCACTACACTGTTCTGTTCCCCTACACCACATGTTGTGGTCACTACACTGTTCTGTTCCCCTACAGCACCACTACATGCTGTGGTCACTACACTGTTCTGCTCCCCTACACCACCACCACTACATGCTGTGGTCACTACATTGTTCTGTTCCCCTACACTGTTCTGTTCCCCTACACCACCACCACATGCTGTGGTCACTACACTGTTCTGTTCCCCTACACTGTTCTGTTCCCCTACACCACCACCACATGCTGTGGTCACTACACTGTTCTGTTCCCCTACAACACCACCACATGCTGTGGTCACTACACTGTTCTGTTCCCCTACACCACCATCACCACATGCTGTGGTCACTACACTGTTCTGTTCCCCTACACCACCACTACATGCTGTGGTCACTACACTGTTCTGTTTCCCCTACACCACCACTACATGCTGTGGTCACTACACTGTTCTGTTCCCCTACACCACCACTACATGCTGTGGTCACTACACTGTTCTGTCCCCCTACACCACCACCACATGCTGTGGTAACTACACTGTTCTGTTCCCCTACAGCACCACTACATGCTGTGGTCACTACACTGTTCTGTTCCCCTACACCACCACCACATGCTGTGGTCACTACACTGTTCTGTTCCCCTACACCACCACCACATGCTGTGGTCACTACACTGTTCTGTTCCCCTACACCACCACTACATGCTGTGGTCACTACACTGTTCTGTTCCCCTACAGCACCACTACATGCTGTGGTCACTACACTGTTCTGTTCCCCTACACCACATGTTGTGGTCACTACACTGTTCTGTTCCCCTACAGCACCACTACATGCTGTGGTCACTACACTGTTCTGCTCCCCTACACCACCACCACTACATGCTGTGGTCACTACATTGTTCTGTTCCCCTACACTGTTCTGTTCCCCTACACCACCACCACATGCTGTGGTCACTACACTGTTCTGTTCCCCTACACTGTTCTGTTCCCCTACACCACCACCACATGCTGTGGTCACTACACTGTTCTGTTCCCCTACACCACCACCACATGCTGTGGTCACTACACTGTTCTGTTCCCCACACCACCATCACCACATGCTGTGGTCACTACACTGTTCTGTTCCCCTACACCACCACTACATGCTGTGGTCACTACACTGTTCTGTTTCCCCTACACCACCACTACATGCTGTGGTCACTACACTGTTCTGTTCCCCTACACCACCACTACATGCTGTGGTCACTACACTGTTCTGTCCCCCTACACCACCACCACATGCTGTGGTAACTACACTGTTCTGTTCCCCTACAGCACCACTACATGCTGTGGTCACTACACTGTTCTGTTCCCCTACACCACATGTTGTGGTCACTACACTGTTCTGTTCCCCTACAGCACCACTACATGCTGTGGTCACTACACTGTTCTGCTCCCCTACACCACCACCACTACATGCTGTGGTCACTACATTGTTCTGTTCCCCTACACTGTTCTGTTCCCCTACACCACCACCACATGCTGTGGTCACTACACTGTTCTGTTCCCCTACACTGTTCTGTTCCCCTACACCACCACCACATGCTGTGGTCACTACACTGTTCTGTTCCCCTACACCACCACCACATGCTGTGGTCACTACACTGTTCTGTTCCCCTACACCACCATCACCACATGCTGTGGTCACTACACTGTTCTGTTCCCCTACACCACCACTACATGCTGTGGTCACTACACTGTTCTGTTTCCCCTACACCACCACTACATGCTGTGGTCACTACACTGTTCTGTTCCCCTACACCACCACTACATGCTGTGGTCACTACACTGTTCTGTCCCCCTACACCACCACCACATGCTGTGGTAACTACACTGTTCTGTTCCCCTACAGCACCACTACATGCTGTGGTCACTACACTGTTCTGTTCCCCTACACCACCACCACATGCTGTGGTCACTACACTGTTCTGTTCCCCTACACCACCACCACATGCTGTGGTCACTACACTGTTCTGTTCCCCTACACCACCACTACATGCTGTGGTCACTACACTGTTCTGTTCCCCTACAGCACCACTACATGCTGTGGTCACTACCCTTTTCTGTTCCCCTACTCCACCACCACATGCTATGGTCACTACACTGTTCTGTTCCCCTACACCACCACTACATGCTGTGGTCACTACACTGTTCTGTTCCCCTACACCACCACTACATGCTGTGGTCACTACCCTGTTCTGGTCCCCTACACCACCACTACATGCTGTGGTCACTACCCTGTTCTGGTCCCCTACACCACCACCACATGCTGTGGTCACTACACTGTTCTGTTCCCCTACACCACCACTACATGCTGTGGTCACTACACTGTTCTGCTCCCCTACACCACCACCACTACATGCTGTGGTCACAACACTGTTCTGTTCCCCTACACCACCACTTCATGCTGTGGTCACTACCCTGTTCTGTTCCCCTGCACCACCACCACTACATGCTGTGACCACCACCACTACATGCTGTGGTCACTACACTGTTCTGTTCCCCTACACCACCACTACATGCTGTGGTCACTACACTGTTCTGTTCCCCTACACCACCACCACCACTTCATGCTGTGGTCACTACACTGTTCTGTTCCCCTACACCACCACCACATGCTGTGGTCACTACACTGTTCTGTTCCCCTACACCACCACCACATGCTTTGGTCACTACACTGTTCTGTTCCCCTACACCACCACCACCACATGCTGTGGTCACTACACTGTTCTGTTCCCCTACACCACCAATACATGCTGTGGTCACTACACTGTTCTGCTCCCCTACACCACCACCACTACATGCTGTGGTCACAACACTGTTCTGTTCCCCTACACCACCACCACATGCTGTGGTCACTACACTGTTCTGTTCCCCTACACTGTTCTGTTCCCCTACACCACCACCACATGCTGTGGTCACTACACTGTTCTGTTCCCCTACACCACCACCACATGCTGTGGTCACTACACTGTTCTGTTCCCCTACACCACCATCACCACATGCTGTGGTCACTACACTGTTCTGTTCCCCTACACCACCACTACATGCTGTGGTCACTACACTGTTCTGTTTCCCCTACACCACCACTACATGCTGTGGTCACTACACTGTTCTGTTCCCCTACACCACCACTACATGCTGTGGTCACTACACTGTTCTGTCCCCCTACACCACCACCACATGCTGTGGTAACTACACTGTTCTGTTCCCCTACAGCACCACTACATGCTGTGGTCACTACACTGTTCTGTTCCCCTACACCACCACCACATGTTGTGGTCACTACACTGTTCTGTTCCCCTACACCACCACCACATGCTGTGGTCACTACACTGTTCTGTTCCCCTACACCACCACTACATGCTGTGGTCACTACACTGTTCTGTTCCCCTACACCACCACTACATGCTGTGGTCACTACCCTTTTCTGTTCCCCTACTCCACCACCACATGCTATGGTCACTACACTGTTCTGTTCCCCTACACCACCACTACATGCTGTGGTCACTACACTGTTCTGTTCCCCTACACCACCACTACATGCTGTGGTCACTACCCTGTTCTGGTCCCCTACACCACCACTACATGCTGTGGTCACTACCCTGTTCTGGTCCCCTACACCACCACCACATGCTGCGGTCACTACACTGTTCTGTTCCCCTACACCACCACTACATGCTGTGGTCACTACACTGTTCTGTTCCCCTACACCACCACCACCACTTCATGCTGTGGTCACTACACTGTTCTGTTCCCCTACACCACCACCACATGCTGTGGTCACTACACTGTTCTGTTCCCCTACACCAACCCACCACATGCTTTGGTCACTACACTGTTCTGTTCCCCTACACCACCACCACCACATGCTGTGGTCACTACACTGTTCTGTTCCCCTACACCACCAATACATGCTGTGGTCACTACACTGTTCTGCTCCCCTACACCACCACCACTACATGCTGTGGTCACAACACTGTTCTGTTCCCCTACACCACCACTTCATGCTGTGGTCACTACCCTGTTCTGTTCCCCTGCACCACCACCACTACATGCTGTGACCACCACCACTACATGCTGTGGTCACTACACTGTTCTGTCCCCCTACACCACCACTACATGCTGTGGTCACTACACTGTTCTGTTCCCCTACACCACCACTACATGCTGTGGTCACTACACTGTTCTGTTCCCCTACACCACCACCACCACTTCATGCTGTGGTCACTACACTGTTCTGTTCCCCTACACCACCACTACATGCTGTGGTCACTACACTGTTCTGTTCCCCTACACCACCACTACATGCTGTGGTCACTACACTGTTCTGTTCCCCTACACCACCACCACCACTTCATGCTGTGGTCACTACACTGTTCTGTTCCCCTACACCACCACCACATGCTGTGGTCACTACACTGTTCTGTTCCCCTACACCACCACCACCACATGCTGTGGTCACTACACTGTTCTGTTCCCCTACACAACCACCACCACATGCTGTGGTCACTACACTGTTCTGTTCCCCTACACCACTACATGCTGTGGTCACTACACTGTTCTGTTCCCCTACACCACCACTACATGCTGTGGTCACTACACTGTTCTGTTCCCCTACACCACCACTACATGCTGTGGTCACGACACTGTCCTGTTCCCCTACACCACCACCACATGCTGTGGTCACTACACTGTTCTGTTCCCCTACACCACCACTACATGCTGTGGTCACTACATTGTTCTGTTCCCCTACACCAACACTACATGCTGTTGTCACTACACTGTTCTGTTCCCCTACACCACCACCACCACATGCTGTGGTCACAACACTGTTCTGTTCCCCTACACCACCACTTCATGCTGTGGTCACTAACCTGTTCTGTTCCCCTGCACCACCACCACATGCTGTGGTCACTACACTGATCTGTTCCCCTACACCACCACTACATGCTGTGGTCACTACACTGTTCTGTTCCCCTACACCACCACCACCACTTCATGCTGTGGTCACTACACTGTTCTGTTCCCCTACACCACCACCACATGCTGTGGTCACTACACTGTTCTGTTCCCCTACACCACCACCACATGCTGTGGTCACTACACTGTTCTGTTCCCCTACACCACCACCACCACATGCTGTGGTCACTACCCTGTTCTGTTCCCCTACACCACCACCACATGCTGTGGTCACTACACTGTTCTGTTCCCCTACACCACCACATGCTGTGGTTACAACACTGTTCTGTTCCCCTACACCACTACATGATGTGGTCACTACCCTGTTCTTTTCCCCTACACCACCACTACATGCTGTGGTCACAACACTGTTCTGTTGCCTTACACCACTACATGCTGTGGTCACTACACTGTTCTGTTCCCCTACACCACCACTACATGCTGTGGTCACTAAACTGTTCTGTTCCTCTACACCACCACCACATGCTGTGGTCAATTCACTGTTCTGTTCCCCTACACTACTACATGCTGTGGTCACTACACTGTTCTGTTCCCCTACAGCACCAGTACATGCTGTGGTCACTACACTGTTCTGTTCCCCTACAGCACCACTACATGCTGTGGTCACTACACTGTTCTGTTCCCCTACACCACTACATGCTGTGGTCACTACACTGTTCTGTTCCCCTACAGCACCAGTACATGCTGTGGTCACTACACTGTTCTGTTCCCCTACAGCACCACTACATGCTGTGGTCACTACACTGTTCTGTTCCCCTACAGCACCAGTACATGCTGTGGTCACTACACTGTTCAGTTCCCCTACACCACCACCACTACATGCTGTGGTCACTACACTGTCCTGTTCCCCTACACCACCACATGCTGTGGTCACTACACTGTTCTGTTCCCCTACACCACCACATGCTGTGGTCACTACACTGTTCTGTTCCCCTACACTACTACATGCTGTGGTCACTACACTGTTCTGTTCCCCTACAGCACCAGTACATGCTGTGGTCACTACACTGTTCTGTTCCCCTACAGCACCAGTACATGCTGTGGTCACTACACTGTTCTGTTCCCCTACAGCACCACTACATGCTGTGGTCACTACACTGTTCTGTTCCCCTACACCACCACTACATGCTGTGGTCACTACACTGTTCTGTTCCCCTACAGCACCAATACATGTTGTGGTCAATTCACTGTTCTGTTCCCCTACACTACTACATGCTGTGGTCACTACACTGTTCTGTTCCCCTACAGCACCAATACATGTTGTGGTCAATTCACTGTTCTGTTCCCCTACAGCACCAGTACATGCTGTGGTCACTACACTGTTCTGTTCCCCTACACCACCACTACATGCTGTGGTCACTAAACTGTTCTGTTCCCCTACACCACCACCACATGCTGTGGTCACTACACTGTTCTGTTCCCCTACACCACTACATGCTGTGGTCACTGCACTGTTCTGTTCCCCTATTACACCACCACTACATGCTGTGGTCACTACACTGTTCTGTTCCCCTACACCACTACATGCTGTGGTCACTGCACTGTTCTGTTCCCCTATTACACCACCACTACATGCTGTGGTCACTACACTGTTCTGTTCCCCTACACCACTAAATGCTGTGGTCACTACACTGTTCTGTTCCCCTACAGCACCACCACATGCTGTGGTCACTACACTGTTCCGTTCCCCTACACCACCACCACCACATGCTGTGGTCACAACACTGTTCTGCTCCCCTACACCACCACCACTACATGCTGTGGTCACTACCCTGTTCTGTTCCCCTTCACCACCACCACATGCTGTGGTCACTACATTGTTCTGTTCCCCTGCACCACTACATGCTGTGGTCACTACACTGTTCTGTTCCCCTACACCACCACTACATGCTGTGGTCACTACACTGTTCTGTTCCCCTACAGCACCACGACATGCTGTGGTCACTACACTGTTCTGTTCCCCTACACCACCACCACCACTACATGCTGTGGTCACTACACTGTTCTGTTCCCCTACACCACCACCACATGCTGTGGTCACTACACTGTTCTGTTCCCCTACACCACCACCACATGCTGTGGTCACTACACTGTTCTGTTCCCCTACACCACCACCTCCACATGCTGTGGTCACTACACTGTTCTGCTCCCCTACACCACCACCACTACATGCTGTGGTCACTACACTGTTCTGTTCCCCTACACCACCACTACATGCTGTGGTCACGACACTGTTCTGTTATCCTACACCACCAGTACATGTTGTGGTCACTACACTGTTCTGCTCCCCTACACCACCACCACCACATGCTGTGGTCACAACACTGTTCTGTTCCCGTACACCACCACTTCATGCTGTGGTCACTACCCTGTTCTGTTCCCCTACACCACCACCAAATGCTGTGGTCACTACACTGTTCTGTTCCCCTACACCACCACTACATGCTGTGGTCACTACCCTGTTCTTTTCCCCTACTGCACCACATGCTGTGGTCACAACACTGTTCTGTTCCCCTACACCACTACATGTTGTGGTCACTACACTGTTCTGTTCCCCTACACCACCACATGCTGTGGTCATGACACTGTTCTGTTCCCCTACACCACCACTACATGCTGTGGTCACTACACTGTTCTGTTCCCCTACACCACCACATGCTGTGGTCATGACACTGTTCTGTTCCCCTACACCAACGCTACATGCTGTGGTCACTACACTGTTCTGTTCCCCTACACCACCACCACCACATGCTGTGGTCACAACACTGTTCTGTTCCCCTACACCACCACTTCATGCTGTGGTCACTACCCTGTTCTGTTCCCCTGCACCACCACCACTTCATGCTGTGGTCACTACACTGTTCTGTTCCCCTACACCACCACCAACACATGCTGTGGTCACTACACTGTTCTGTTCCCCTACACCACCATCACCACATGCTGTGGTCACTACACTGTTCTGTTCCACTACTACACCACCACCTCTCGCTGTGGTCACTACCCTGTTCTGTTCCCCTACACCACCACCACATGCTGTGGTCACTACACTGTTCTGTTCCCCTACACCACTACATGTTGTGGTCACTACACTGTTCTGTTCCCCTACACCACCACATGCTGTGGTCACGACACTGTTCTGTTCCCCTACACCACCACTACATGCTGTGGTCACTACACTGTTCTGTTCCCCTACACCAACACCACATGCTGTGGTCACTACACTGTTCTGTTCCCCTTCACCACCACTACATGCTGTGGTCACTACACTGTTCTGTTCCCCTACACCACCACATGCTGTGGTCACAACACAGTTATGTTCCCCTACACCACTACATGCTGTGGTCACTACACTGTTCTGTTCCCCTACACCACTACATGCTGTGGTCACGACACTGTTCTGTTCCCCTACACCACCACTACATGCTGTAGTCACTACACTGTTCTGTTCCCCTACACCACCACTACATGCTGTGGTCACTACACTGTTCTGTTCCCCTACACCACCACCACCACATGCTGTGGTCACTACACTGTTCTGGTCCCCTACACCACCACTACATGCTGTGGTCACTACACTGTTCTGTTCCCCTACACCACCACTACATGCTGTGGTCACTACACTGTTCTGTTCCCCTACAGCACCACGACATGCTGTGGTCACTACACTGTTCTGTTCCCCTACACCACCACCACCACTACATGCTGTGGTCACTACACTGTTCTGTTCCCCTACACCACCACCACATGCTGTGGTCACTACACTGTTCTGTTCCCCTACACCACCACCACATGCTGTGGTCACTACACTGTTCTGTTCCCCTACACCATCACCACCACTTGCTGTGGTCACAACACTGTTCTGTTCCCGTACACCACCACTTCATGCTGTGGTCACTACCCTGTGCTGTTCCCCTACACCACCACCATATGCTGTGGTCACTACACTGTTCTGTTCCCATACACCACCACTACATGCTGTGGTCACTACACTGTTCTGTTCCCCTACAGCACCACATGCTGTGGTCACTACACTGTTCTGTTCCCCTACACCACTACATGTTGTGGTCACTACACTGTTCTGTTCCCCTACACCATCACATGCTGTGGTCACGACACTGTTCTGTTCCCCTACACCACCACTACATGCTGTGGTCACTACACTGTTCTGTTCCCCTACACCACCACAACATGCTGTGGTCACTACACTGTTCTGTTCCCCTACACCACCACTTCATGCTGTGGTCACTACCCTGTTCTGTTCCCCTACACCACCACGACATGATGTGGTCACTACACTGTTCTGTTCCCCTACACCACCACCACATGCTGTGGTCACTACACTGTTCTGTTCCCCTACAGCACCACTACATGTTGTGGTCACTACACTGTTCTGTTCCCCTACAGCACCACTGCATGCTGTGGTCACTACACTGTTCTGTTCCCCTGCACCACCACCACTACATGCTGTGGTCACTACACTGTTCTGTTCCCCTACAGCACCACTACATGCTGTGGTCACTACACTGTTCTGTTCCCCTACACCACCACCACATGCTGTGGTCAATACACTGTTCTGTTCCCCTACACCACCACCACCACATGCTGTGGTCACAACACTGTTCTGTTCCCCTACACCAACACTTCATGCTGTGGTCACTACCCTGTTCTGTTCCCCTGCACCACCACCACTACATGCTGTGGTCACTACACTGTTCTGTTCCCCTACAGCACCACTACATGCTGTGGTCACTACACTGTTCTGTTCCCCTACACCACCACCACATGCTGTGGTCACTACACTGTTCTGTTCCCCTACACCACCACCACATGCTGTGGTCACTACACTGTTCTGTTCCCCTACACCACCACTACATGCTGTGGTCACTACACTGTTCTGTTCCCCTACACCACCACTACATGCTGTGGTCACTACCCTTTTCTGTTCCCCTACTCCACCACCACATGCTGTGATCACTACACTGTTCTGTTCCCCTACACCACCACTACATGCTGTGGTCACTACACTGTTCTGTTCCCCTATACCACCACCACATGCTGTGGTCACTACACTGTTCTGTTCCCCTACACCACCACTACATGCTGTGGTCACTACCCTGTTCTGGTCCCCTACACAACCACCACATGCTGTGGTCACTACACTGTTCTGGTCCCCTACACAACCACCACATGCTGTGGTCACTACACTGTTCTGTTCCCCTACACCACCACTACATGCTGTGGTCACTACACTGTTCTGTTCCCCTACACCACCACCACCACTACATGCTGTGGTCACTACACTGTTCTGTTCCCCTACACCACAACCACATGCTGTGGTCACTACACTGTTCTGTTCCCCTACACCACCACCACCACATGCTGTGGTCACTACACTGTTCTGTTCCCCTACACCACCACCACATGCTGTGGTCACTACACTGTTCTGCTCCCCTACACCACCACCACCACATGCTGTGGTCACTACCCTGTTCTGTTCCCCTACACCACCACCACATGCTGTGGTCACTACACTGTTCTGTTCCCCTACACCACCACATGCTGTGGTCACTACCCTGTTCTGTTCCCCTACACCACCACTACATTCTGTGGTCACTACACTGTTCTGTTCCCCTACACCACCACATGCTGTGGTCACAAGACTGTTCTGTTCCCCTACACCACTACATGCTGTGGTCACTACACTGATCTGTTCCCCTACACCACCACTACATGCTGTGGTCACTACACTGTTCTGTTCCCCTACACCACCACCACATGCTGTGGTCACTACACTGTTCTGTTCCCCTACACCACCACTACATGCTGTGGTCACTACACTGTTCTGTTCCCCTACACCACCACCACATGCTGTGGTCACTACACTGTTCTGTTCCCCTACACCACCACCACATGCTGTGGTCACTACACTGTTCTGTTCCCCTACACCACCACTACATGCTGTGGTCACTACATTGTTCTGTTCCCCTACACCAACACTACATGCTGTGGTCACTACACTGTTCTGTTCCCCTACATCACCACCACATGCTGTGGTCACTACACTGTTCTGTTCCCCTACACCACCACTACATGCTGTGGTCACTACACTGTTCTGTTCCCCTACTACACCACCACTACATGCTGTGGGCAATACACTGTTCTGTTCCCCTACACCACCACTACATGCTGTGGTCACTACACTGTTCTGTTCCCCTACAGCACCACTACATGCTGTGGTCACTACACTGTTCTGTTCCCCTACACCACCACCACATGCTGTGGTCACTACACGGTTCTGTTCCCCTGCACAACTACATGCTGTGGTCACTACACTGTTCTGTTCCCCTACACCACCACTACATGCTGTGGTCACTACCCTGTTCTGTTCCCCTACACCACCACTACATGCTGTGGTCACTACACTGTTCTGTTCCATTACACCACCTCTACATGCTGTGGTCACTACACTGTTCTGTTCCCCTACACCACCACTACATGTTGTGGTCACTACACTGTTCTGTTCCCCTACACCACCACTACATGCGGTGGTCACTACACTGTTTTGTTCCCCTACACCACCACTTCATGCTGTGGTCACTACCCTGTTCTGTTCCCCTACACCACCACTACATGCTGTGGTCACTACACTGTTCTGTTCCCCTACACCACCACAACATGCTGTGGTCACTACACTGTTCTGTTCCCCTACACCACCACTTCATGCTGTGGTCACTACCCTGTTCTGTTCCCCTACACCACCACGACATGCTGTGGTCACTACACTGTTCTGTTCCCCTACACCACCACCACATGCTGTGGTCACTACACTGTTCTGTTCCCCTACAGCACCACTACATGTTGTGGTCACTACACTGTTCTGTTCCCCTACAGCACCACTGCATGCTGTGGTCACTACACTGTTCTGTTCCCCTACACCACCACTTCATGCTGTGGTCACTACACTGTTCTGTTCCACTACACCACCACTACATGCTGTGGTCACAACACTGTTCTGTTCCCCTACACCACCACTTCATGCTGTGGTCACTACCCTGTTCTGTTCCCCTGCACCACCACCACTACATGCTGTGGTCACTACACTGTTCTGTTCCCCTACAGCACCACTACATGCTGTGGTCACTACACTGTTCTGTTCCCCTACACCACCACCACATGCTTTGGTCACTACACTGTTCTGTTCCCCTACACCACCACCACCACATGCTGTGGTCACAACACTGTTCTGTTCCCCTACACCACCACTTCATGCTGTGGTCACTACCCTGTTCTGTTCCCCTGCACCACCACCACTACATGCTGTGGTCACTACACTGTTCTGTTCCCCTACAGCACCACTACATGCTGTGGTCACTACACTGTTCTGTTCCCCTACACCACCACTACATGCTGTGGTCACTACACTGTTCTGTTCCCCTACAGCACCACTACATGCTGTGGTCACTACACTGTTCTGTTCCCCTACACCACCACCACATGCTGTGGTCACTACACTGTTCTGTTCCCCTGCACAACTACATGCTGTGGTCACTACACTGTTCTGTTCCCCTACACCACCACTACATGCTGTGGTCACTACCCTGTTCTGTTCCCCTACACCACCACTACATGCTGTGGTCACTACACTGTTCTGTTCCCCTACACCACCTCTACATGCTGTGGTCACTACACTGTTCTGTTCCCCTACACCACCACTACATGTTGTGGTCACTACACTGTTCTGTTCCCCTACACCACCACTACATGCTGTGGTCACTACACTGTTCTGTTCCCCTACACCACCACTTCATGCTGTGGTCACTACCCTGTTCTGTTCCCCTACACCACCACTACATGCTGTGGTCACTACACTGTTCTGTTCCCCTACACCACCACAACATGCTGTGGTCACTACACTGTTCTGTTCCCCTACACCACCACTTCATGCTGTGGTCACTACCCTGTTCTGTTCCCCTACACCACCACGACATGCTGTGGTCACTACACTGTTCTGTTCCCCTACACCACCACCACATGCTGTGGTCACTACACTGTTCTGTTCCCCTACAGCACCACTACATGTTGTGGTCACTACACTGTTCTGTTCCCCTACAGCACCACTGCATGCTGTGGTCACTACACTGTTCTGTTCCCCTACACCACCACTTCATGCTGTGGTCACTACACTGTTCTGTTCCACTACACCACCACTACATGCTGTGGTCACAACACTGTTCTGTTCCCCTACACCACCACTTCATGCTGTGGTCACTACCCTGTTCTGTTCCCCTGCACCACCACCACTACATGCTGTGGTCACTACACTGTTCTGTTCCCCTACAGCACCACTACATGCTGTGGTCACTACACTGTTCTGTTCCCCTACACCACCACCACATGCTTTGGTCACTACACTGTTCTGTTCCCCTACACCACCACCACCACATGCTGTGGTCACAACACTGTTCTGTTCCCCTACACCACCACTTCATGCTGTGGTCACTACCCTGTTCTGTTCACCTACAGCACCACCACATGCTGTGGTCACAACACTGTTCTGTTCCCCTACACCACCACTTCATGCTGTGGTCACTACACTGTTCTGTTCCCCTACACCACCACCACCACATGCTGTGGTCACAACACTGTTCTGTTCCCCTACACCACCACTTCATGCTGTGGTCACTACCCTGTTCTGTTCCCCTACAGCACCACCACATTCTGTGGTCACTACACTGTTCTGTTCCCCTACACCACCACCACCACATGCTGTGGTCACTACACTGTTCTGTTCCCCTACACCACCACCACCACATGCTGTGGTCACAACACTGTTCTGTTCCCCTACACCAACACTTCATGCTGTGGTCACTACCCTGTTCTGTTCCCCTGCACCACCACCACTACATGCTGTGGTCACTACACTGTTCTGTTCCCCTACAGCACCACTACATGCTGTGGTCACTACACTGTTCTGTTCCCCTACACCACCACCACATGCTGTGGTCACTACACTGTTCTGTTCCCCTACACAACCACCACATGCTGTGGTCACTACACTGTTCTGTTCCCCTACACCACCACTACATGCTGTGGTCACTACACTGTTCTGTTCCCCTACACCACCACTACATGCTGTGGTCACTACCCTTTTCTGTTCCCCTACTCCACCACCACATGCTGTGATCACTACACTGTTCTGTTCCCCTACACCACCACTACATGCTGTGGTCACTACACTGTTCTGTTCCCCTATACCACCATCACATGCTGTGGTCACTACACTGTTCTGTTCCCCTACACCACCACTACATGCTGTGGTCACTACCCTGTTCTGGTCCCCTACACAACCACCACATGCTGTGGTCACTACACTGTTCTGTTCCCCTACACCACCACTACATGCTGTGGTCACTACACTGTTCTGTTCCCCTACACCACCACCACCACTACATGCTGTGGTCACTACACTGTTCTGTTCCCCTACACCACAACCACATGCTGTGGTCACTACACTGTTCTGTTCCCCTACACCACCACCACCACATGCTGTGGTCACTACACTGTTCTGTTCCCCTACACCACCACCACATGCTGTGGTCACTACACTGTTCTGCTCCCCTACACCACCACCACCACATGCTGTGGTCACTACCCTGTTCTGTTCCCCTACACCACCACCACATGCTGTGGTCACTACACTGTTCTGTTCCCCTACACCACCACATGCTGTGGTCACTACCCTGTTCTGTTCCCCTACACCACCACTACATTCTGTGGTCACTACACTGTTCTGTTCCCCTACACCACCACATGCTGTGGTCACAACACTGTTCTGTTCCCCTACACCACTACATGCTGTGGTCACTACACTGTTCTGTTCCCCTACACCACCACTACATGCTGTGGTCACTACACTGTTCTGTTCCCCTACACCACCACCACATGCTGTGGTCACTACACTGTTCTGTTCCCCTACACCACCACTACATGCTGTGGTCACTACACTGTTCTGTTCCCCTACACCACCACCACATGCTGTGGTCACTACACTGTTCTGTTCCCCTACACCACCACCACATGCTGTGGTCACTACACTGTTCTGTTCCCCTACACCACCACTACATGCTGTGGTCACTACATTGTTCTGTTCCCCTAAACCAACACTACATGCTGTGGTCACTACACTGTTCTGTTCCCCTACACCACCACCACATGCTGTGGTCACTACACTGTTCTGTTCCCCTACACCACCACTACATGCTGTGGTCACTACACTGTTCTGTTCCACTACTACACCACCACTACATGCTGTGGGCAATACACTGTTCTGTTCCCCTACACCACCACTACATGCTGTGGTCACTACACTGTTCTGTTCCCCTACAGCACCACTACATGCTGTGGTCACTACACTGTTCTGTTCCCCTACACCACCACCACATGCTGTGGTCACTACACTGTTCTGTTCCCCTGCACAACTACATGCTGTGGTCACTACACTGTTCTGTTCCCCTACACCACCACTACATGCTGTGGTCACTACCCTGTTCTGTTCCCCTACACCACCACTACATGCTGTGGTCACTACACTGTTCTGTTCCCCTACACCACCTCTACATGCTGTGGTCACTACACTGTTCTGTTCCCCTACACCACCACTACATGTTGTGGTCACTACACTGTTCTGTTCCCCTACACCACCACTTCATGCTGTGGTCACTACACTGTTCTGTTCCCCTACACCACCACTACATGCTGTGGTCACTACACTGTTCTGTTCCCTTTCACCACCACTACATGCTGTGGTCACTACATTGTTCTGTTCCCCTACACCAACGCTACATGCTGTGGTCACTACACTGTTCTGTTCCCCTACACCACCACCACCACATGCTGTGGTCACAACACTGTTCTGTTCCCCTACACCACCACTTCATGCTGTGGTCACTACCCTGTTCTGTTCCCCTGCACCACCACCACTTCATGCTGTGGTCACTACACTGTTCTGTTCCCCTACACCACCACCAACACATGCTGTGGTCACTACACTGTTCTGTTCCCCTACACCACCATCACCACATGCTGTGGTCACTACACTGTTGTGTTCCCCTACACCACCACTACATGCTGTGGTCACTACACTGTTCTGTTCCCCTACACCACCACTACATGCTGTGGTCACTACACTGTTCTGTTCCCCTACACCACCACTACATGCTGTGGTCACTACACTGTTCTGTTCCCCTACACCACCACTACATGCTGTGGTCACTACACTGTTCTATTCCCCTACACCACATGCTGTGGTCACTACACTGTTCTGTTCCCCTACACCACCACTACATGCTGTGGTCACTACACTGTTCTGTTCCCCTACACCACCACTACATGCTGTGGTCACTACACTGTTCAGTTCCCCTACACCACCACCACATGCTGTGGTCACTGTTCTGTTCCCCTACACCACCACTACATGCTGTGGTCACTACACTGTTCTGTTCCCCTACACCACCACCACCACATGCTGTGGACACTACACTGTTCTGGTCCCCTACACCACCACTACATGCTGTGGTCACTACACTGTTCTGTTCCCCTACACCACCACTACATGCTGTGGTCACTACACTGTTCTGTTCCCCTACACCACCACTACATGCTGTGGTCACTACACTGTTCTGTTCCCCTACACCACCACTACATGCTGTGGTCACTACACTGTTCTGTTCCCTTTCACCACCACTACATGCTGTGGTCACTACATTGTTCTGTTCCCCTACACCAACGCTACATGCTGTGGTCACTACACTGTTCTGTTCCCCTACACCACCACCACCACATGCTGTGGTCACAACACTGTTCTGTTCCCCTACACCACCACTTCATGCTGTGGTCACTACCCTGTTCTGTTCCCCTGCACCACCACCACTTCATGCTGTGGTCACTACACTGTTCTGTTCCCCTACACCACCACCAACACATGCTGTGGTCACTACACTGTTCTGTTCCCCTACACCACCATCACCACATGCTGTGGTCACTACACTGTTGTGTTCCCCTACACCACCATCACCACATGCTGTGGTCACTACACTGTTGTGTTCCCCTACACCACCACTACATGCTGTGGTCAATACACTGTTCTGTTCCCCTACACCACCACTACATGCTGTGGTCACTACACTGTTCTGTTCCCCTACACCACCACTACATGCTGTGGTCACTACACTGTTCTGTTCCCCTACACCACCACTACATGCTGTGGTCACTACACTGTTCTGTTCCCCTACACCACCACTACATGCTGTGGTCACTACCCTTTTCTGTTCCCCTACTCCACCACCACATGCTGTGATCACTACACTGTTCTGTTCCCCTACACCACCACTACATGCTGTGGTCACTACACTGTTCTGTTCCCCTACACCACAACCACATGCTGTGGTCACTACACTGTTCTGTTGCCCTACTCCACCACCACATGCTGTGGTCACTACACTGTTCTGTTCCCCTACACCACCACTACATGCTGTGGTCACTACACTGTTCTGTTCCCCTACACCACAACCACATGCTGTGGTCACTACACTGTTCTGTTCCCCTACACCACCACCACCACATGCTGTGGTCACTACACTGTTCTGTTCCCCTACACCACCACCACATGCTGTGGTCACTACACTGTTCTGTTCCCCTACACCACCACATGCTGTGGTCACTACCCTGTTCTGTTCCCCTACACCACCACTACATTCTGTGGTCACTACACTGTTCTGTTCCCCTACACCACCACATGCTGTGGTCACAACACTGTTCTGTTCCCCTACACCACTACATGCTGTGGTCACTACACTGTTCTGTTCCCCTACACCACCACTACATGCTGTGGTCACTACACTGTTCTGTTCCCCTACACCACCACCACATGCTGTGGTCACTACACTGTTCTGTTCCCCTACACCACCACTACATGCTGTGGTCACTACACTGTTCTGTTCCCCTACACCACCACCACATGCTGTGGTCACTACACTGTTCTGTTCCCCTACACCACCACTACATGCTGTGGTCACTACATTGTTCTGTTCCCCTACACCAACACTACATGCTGTGGTCACTACACTGTTCTGTTCCCCTACACCACCACCACATGCTGTGGTCACTACACTGTTCTGTTCCCCTACACCACCACTACATGCTGTGGTCACTACACTGTTCTGTTCCCCTACTACACCACCACTACATGCTGTGGGCAATACACTGTTCTGTTCCCCTACACCACCACTACATGCTGTGGTCACTACACTGTTCTGTTCCCCTACAGCAACACTACATGCTGTGGTCACTACACTGTTCTGTTCCCCTACACCACCACCACATGCTGTGGTCACTACACTGTTCTGTTCCCCTGCACAACTACATGCTGTGGTCACTACACTGTTCTGTTCCCCTACACCACCACTACATGCTGTGGTCACTACACTGTTCTGTTCCCCTACACCACCACCACATGCTGTGGTCACTACACTGTTCTGTTCCCCTACACCACTACATGCTGTGGTCACTACACTGTTCTGTTCCCCTACACCACCACTACATGCTGTGGTCACTACCCTGTTCTGTTCCCCTACACCACCACTACATGCTGTGGTCACTACACTGTTCTGTTCCCCTACACCACCTCTACATGCTGTGGTCACTACACTGTTCTGTTCCCCTACACCACCACTACATGTTGTGGTTACTACACTGTTCTGTTCCCCTACACCACCACTACATGCTGTGGTCACTACACTGTTCTGTTCCCCTACACCACCACTACATGCTGTGGTCACTACACTGTTCTGTTCCCTTTCACCACCACTACATGCTGTGGTCACTACACTGTTCTGTTCCCCTACAGCAACACTACATGCTGTGGTCACTACACTGTTCTGTTCCCCTACACCACCACCACATGCTGTGGTCACTACACTGTTCTGTTCCCCTGCACAACTACATGCTGTGGTCACTACACTGTTCTGTTCCCCTACACCACCACTACATGCTGTGGTCACTACACTGTTCTGTTCCCCTACACCACCACCACATGCTGTGGTCACTACACTGTTCTGTTCCCCTACACCGCTACATGCTGTGGTCACTACACTGTTCTGTTCCCCTACACCACCACTACATGCTGTGGTCACTACCCTGTTCTGTTCCCCTACACCACCACTACATGCTGTGGTCACTACACTGTTCTGTTCCCCTACACCACCTCTACATGCTGTGGTCACTACACTGTTCTGTTCCCCTACACCACCACTACATGTTGTGGTCACTACACTGTTCTGTTCCCCTACACCACCACTACATGCTGTGGTCACCACACTGTTCTGTTCCCCTACACCACCACTACATGCTGTGGTCACTACACTGTTCTGTTCCCTTTCACCACCACTACATGCTGTGGTCACTACATTGTTCTGTTCCCCTACACCAACGCTACATGCTGTGGTCACTACACTGTTCTGTTCCCCTACACCACCACCACCACATGCTGTGGTCACAACACTGTTCTGTTCCCCTACACCACCACTTCATGCTGTGGTCACTACCCTGTTCTGTTCCCCTGCACCACCACCACTTCATGCTGTGGTCACTACACTGTTCTGTTCCCCTACACCACCACCAACACATGATGTGGTCACTACACTGTTCTGTTCCCCTACACCACCATCACCACATGCTGTGGTCACTACACTGTTGTGTTCCCCTACACCACCACTACATGCTGTGGTCACTACACTGTTCTGTTCCCCTACACCACCAATACATGCTGTGGTCACTACACTGTTCTGTTCTCCTACACCACCACTACATGCTGTGGTCACTACACTGTTCTGTTCCCCTACACCACCACTACATGCTGTGGTCACTACACTGTTCTGTTCTCCTACACCACCACTACATGCTGTGGTCACTACACTGTTCTATTCCCCTACACCACATGCTGTGGTCACTACACTGTTCTGTTCCCCTACACCACCACTACATGCTGCGGTCACTACACTGTTCTGTTCCCCTACACCACCACTACATGCTGTGGTCACTACACTGTTCAGTTCCCCTACACCACCACCACATGCTGTGGTCACTATACTGTTCTGTTCCCCTACACCACCACTACATGCTGTGGTCACTACACTGTTCTGTTCCCCTACACCACCACCACCACATGCTGTGGACACTACACTGTTCTGGTCCCCTACACCACCACTACATGCTGTGGTCACTACACTGTTCTGTTCCCCTACACCACCACTACATGCTGTGGTCACTACACTGTTCTGTTCCCCTACACCACCACTACATGCTGTGGTCACTACACTGTTCTGTTCCCCTACACCACCACTACATGCTGTGGTCACTACACTGTTCTGTTCCCTTTCACCACCACTACATGCTGTGGTCACTACATTGTTCTGTTCCCAAACACCAACGCTACATGCTGTGGTCACTACACTGTTCTGTTCCCCTACACCACCACCACCACATGCTGTGGTCACAACACTGTTCTGTTCCCCTACACCACCACTTCATGCTGTGGTCACTACCCTGTTCTGTTCCCCTGCACCACCACCACTTCATGCTGTGGTCACTACACTGTTCTGTTCCCCTACACCACCACCAACACATGCTGTGGTCACTACACTGTTCTGTTCCCCTACACCACCATCACCACATGCTGTGGTCACTACACTGTTGTGTTCCCCTACACCACCACTACATGCTGTGGTCACTACACTGTTCTGTTCCCCTACACCACCAATACATGCTGTGGTCACTACACTGTTCTGTTCCCCTACACCACCACTACATGCTGTGGTCACTACACTGTTCTGTTCCCCTACACCACCACTACATGCTGTGGTCACTACACTGTTCTGTTCCCCTACACCACCCCTACATGCTGTGGTCACTACCCTGTTCTGTTCCCCTACACCACCACTACATGCTGTGGTCACTACACTGTTCTGTTCCCCTACACCACCTTTACATGCTGTGGTCACTACACTGTTCTGTTCCCCTACACCACCACTACATGTTGTGGTCACTACACTGTTCTGTTCCCCTACACCACCACTACATGCTGTGGTCACTACACTGTTCTGTTCCCCTACACCACCACTACATGCTGTGGTCACTACACTGTTCTGTTCCCTTTCACCACCACTACATGCTGTGGTCACTACATTGTTCTGTTCCCCTACACCAACGCTACATGCTGTGGTCACTACACTGTTCTGTTCCCCTACACCACCACCACCACATGCTGTGGTCACAACACTGTTCTGTTCCCCTACACCACCACTTCATGCTGTGGTCACTACCCTGTTCTGTTCCCCTGCACCACCACCACTTCATGCTGTGGTCACTACACTGTTCTGTTCCCCTACACCACCACCAACACATGATGTGGTCACTACACTGTTCTGTTCCCCTACACCACCATCACCACATGCTGTGGTCACTACACTGTTGTGTTCCCCTACACCACCACTACATGCTGTGGTCACTACACTGTTCTGTTCCCCTACACCACCAATACATGCTGTGGTCACTACACTGTTCTGTTCTCCTACACCACCACTACATGCTGTGGTCACTACACTGTTCTGTTCCCCTACAGCAACACTACATGCTGTGGTCACTACACTGTTCTGTTCCCCTACACCACCATCACCACATGCTGTGGTCACTACACTGTTGTGTTCCCCTACACCACCACTACATGCTGTGGTCACTACACTGTTCTGTTCCCCTACACCACCAATACATGCTGTGGTCACTACACTGTTCTGTTCCCCTACACCACCACTACATGCTGTGGTCACTACACTGTTCTGTTCCCCTACACCACCACTACCACATGCTGTGGTCACTACACTGTTCTGTTCCCCTACACCACCACTACCACATGCTGTGGACACTACACTGTTCTGTTCCCCTACACCACCATCACCACATGCTGTGGTCACTACACTGTTCTGTTCCCCTACACCACCACTACATGCTGTGGTCAATACACTGTTCTGTTCCCCTACACCACCAATACATGCTGTGGTCAATACACTGTTCTGTTCCCCTACACCACCACTACATGCTGTGGTCACTACACTGTTCTGTTCCGCTACACCACCACCACCACATGCTGTGGACACTACACTGTTCTGGTCCCCTACACCACCTGTCAGGATTTGGCCAGGGTTGTTCCGGGTTTTTGTCAGTAGATGTCCCCATTGTGCTTTTTGTCCCTGTGTTTTTCCCTTGATCCCCATTATTGTTTGCACCTGTGTCTCGTTTCCCCTGATTGTATTTAAACCCTTTGTTTCCCTCAGTTCTGTGCTCTGTGTTTGTATGTTAGCACCCTGCCCTAGTGTTCTGTGTGCTCTTGTCGATTCCGGGTGACGTTCTTGTGGTATTCTGTTTTTTGTTTTTGTTTATTTTTGGTGAGTTTCTTTTGAGTTCTTTTGTGTTTTACCTACCACCTTTTGGATTTGCCATTTTTGTATTTTAAGATTTTTTCTTTATTAAATACACCGTCTTAAGTACTGCTGTGTCTGCCTCATCTTCTGGGTTCTGCTGTCTATTCGTGGCTCAGTTGGTTAAGTGACTGTTTCTCACTCCGGAGACCCAGGTTCGAAACCGGGTCCTGACAGAAACACAGAGCCAAAAATGAACCCAGAGGCAGCCAGTTCCCAGGACCTTTTGCCACGCTGTCCCACCACCAGGAGACTGTCCAACGCCACGAAGCCGCCCTGGTTCAGCAAGAGGCCTTAATGGCTAGACATTCTCATCTTCTGTCGGAGATGCTGACTTCCATTAAGCAAATATCTGATCGACTTACCCCGGCAACAGTTCCCGTCCCAGTACCTCAAGTTCACGTACCCATGGCAGTTAACCCCCTGGCTGAACCTCGTCTTCCACCTCCCCAACGGTTCTCAGGTGATCCAAGTGCTTGTAAAGGGTTTCTCACTCAATGTTCTCTCTCCTTTGAGCTGCAACCCTCGTCGTTTCCCACCGACCGGTCTAAGATCGCATATATCATCACCCTGCTGTCGGAAAAAGCCCTGGCCTGGGCTACTGCTGTGTGGGATGCCCATAGTTCCTGCTGTGCCAGCTACTCTGCCTTTGCTGAGGAATTCAAACGAGTGTTTCAAGGCCCAAGCAGTGGTTCTGACTCAGCCAAACAGCTCCTGACTCTCCATCAAGGTTGGCGCAGCGTGACGGACTATGCCATCCAGTTCCGCACGGTGGCAGCAGCGAGTGGCTGGAACAACGAGGCGCTCACGGTGTGCTTTCTGAAAGGCCTTTCCGACACTATCCAAGATGAACTGGCCACTCGGGAACCACCGGACAATCTCGAGTCCCTGATCAAGTTGGCCTCACGCATTGACCAGCGTCTGAGAGAGAGAGAACTCAACCGTAGACCTCTAGCTCCTATCAGTCCCAGCTCCGAGTCCCCACCTTTATCATCACTGGCTCCACCGGAACCCATGCAGATTGGACGCATCTCCCAGGCTGAGAGAGACCGCCGGATGAGGAGCGACGCTGTCTATATTGCGGCACACCGGGCCATTTCCGTTCCACGTGTCCCGGGCTCCAGGGAAACGCTCTGTCCCGTACAGACCGGGGGAACTGTAACGGGAAACATAACCTCCTCCCATCCGTCCAACTCCCGTCTGCTCATTCCAGTCACCCTCTCCTGGGACAACCACAAGCTTCACCTTCAAGCCTTGGTAGACTCTGGAGCCGCAGGTAACTTCATGGATGGTGTCTGGGCGAAGGAGAATGGCGTTCCCTCTGAACTTCTAAGTGACCCCATGAGGGTTACTACATTGGATGGAAGCCCTTTGGGATCTGGACTTGTCACTCATGTCACTACCTCCTTGAGACTTTCAGTTTCACAACACCAGGAATTGATGAACTTTCATTTGATCTCCTGTTCCGAGTTCCCTCTCGTCCTTGGATACCCCTGGCTTCACAGCCATAACCCTCACATCGACTGGTCTGTGGGCACTATCAAGCAGTGGGGTCCTACGTGCCAAGCTACTTGTATTTTCCAGAATTCCCTGAGTTCTACTCCCGAGTCTTTAGAATCCATCGACCTGACCCGAGTTCCCGAGTGTTACCATGACCTCAAACTGGTGTTTAGCAAACAGAGGGCCACCATGCTACCACCCCATAGATCTTACGATTGCCCCATCGACCTGTTTCCGGGCACTTGCCCCCAGGGGTCGGATCTTTCCCTATCTCCACCCGAACGAGCTGCTATGGATACCTACATCAAGGACTCTCTGGAAGCAGGCCTCATGCGTCCATCAACCTCCCCGGCGGGAGCAGGGTTTTTCTTTGTGGCCAAGAAAGATGGTGGGTTACGTCCTTGCATCGACTACCGGGGACTCAATGACATAACCGTCCGTAACCGTTACCCGCTACCCCTTATGGCCACAGCCTTCGAGCTGCTCCAGGAAGCAGTTGTTTTCACTAAGCTTGACCTGCGGAACGCATACCATCTTGTGCGGATCAGACCTGGTGACGAGTGGAAGACCGCTTTCAACACGCCTACTGGTCACTATGAATACTTGGTGATGCCCTTCGGCCTGACCAACGCCCCAGCGGTGTTCCAAGCGCTCATAAACGATGTGCTTAGGGATATGCTTAACATATTTGTGTTCGTTTACCTGGATGACATCCTCATCTTTTCGAGCTCCCTTCAAGAACACACTAAGCATGTCAGACAAGTACTCAAACGCCTCCTGGACAGCCATCTGTACGTTAAGCCGGAAAAATGTGAATTCCATTCATCCCGAGTACAATTCCTGGGATTTGTAGTGGAACCCGGTCGAATCCAAATGGACCCTAGGAAGGTAGGGGCGGTAGCGGATTGGCCCACCCCCAAATCCGTTAAGGATGTTCAGCGTTTCCTGGGCTTCACAAACTTTTACCGCAAGTTCATCAAGAACTTCAGTTTGGTGGCAGCTCCTCTCTCAGCTTTAACCAAAGGTGGCAATGCAAGGTTTTTTTGGGGAAGAGAAGCTGAGACGGCCTTCCAAGGACTCAAGCAGCGCATCCTCTCTGCTCCCATCCTGATACTACCGACTACGGATGAACCATTTGTGGTGGAGGTAGACGCATCAGAGGTTGGTGTTGGAGCTGTCCTGTCTCAGAGGGGTGAAGACAAGAAGCTTCATCCGTGCGCTTTCTTCTCACACCGGCTTACCCCGACTGAGAGGAACTACGATGTGGGGGATCGTGAACTCCTAGCGGTTAAGATGGCATTGAAGGAATGGAGACACTGGCTCGAGGGGGCTTCTCACCCGTTTCAAGTGCTTACGGACCACAAAAATCTGGAGTATATCCAGCAGGCGAAGCGATTGAACTCTAGACAAGCTAGATGGTCTCTTTTCTTCAATCGATTCCAGTTTATCCTCACCTATCGGCCCGGGTCGAAGAATCTCAAACCGGATGCCCTGTCCCGAGTCTACGCTCCTGCCATTCGAGATGACACGGACATGCCTGTCCTTCCTGCTGCTAAGATTGTGGCTCCGATCTCGTGGCAAGTTGAGGATACCGTGAGACGTGCTCAAGCTAGCGAACCGGACCCTAAAGGAGGCCCTGCCAATCGGTTGTTTGTCCCCAAGGCAGTGAGGACTCCGGTCCTTCTGTGAGGGCACTCCTCTCGCCTCACCTGTCATCCGGGCGTAGGTCGCACCTTGGAGTTCATCCAGCGTAAGTTCTGGTGGCCTACCATAAGAGAAGACGTTGCCACTTTCGTCAATGCCTGCCCCGTGTGCTGCCAGGGCAAATCTTCTCACCTCCGCCCTCAAGGACTCCTTCATCCTTTACCTGTTCCCCACAGACCCTGGTCCCATATCTCATTGGACTTTATTACTGGACTTCCTCCATCCCATGGCAATACTACTATCCTAGTCATAATCGACAGGTTTTCAAAGGCGGCCAGGTTCGTCCCTCTGACTAAGTTACCTTCTGCCAAGGAAACGGCTGAGTTGGTAATTAATCATGTGTTCCGAGTCTTCGGCATTCCTCAAGATGTGGTTTCTGACAGAGGTCCCCAGTTCGCCTCAAGGTTTTGGAAGGCCTTCTGCCAACTCATGGGGGCTTCTGCCAGTCTATCTTCAGGGTATCATCCGGAGTCCAACGGCCAAACAGAGAGGATGAATCAAGAGCTGGAAACCACCCTCCGATGTATGACTCGTGACAACCCGTCCACATGGTCATCCTTTATTGTTTGGGCCGAATACGCGCACAACACCTTGCGCTCCTCCTCCACTGGTATGTCCCCGCACGAGTGTCAGTTTGGCTATGCTCCTCCATTGTTCCCGGACCAGGAGGCAGAAGTCAGAGTGCCTTCAGCCTTGAGGTTCGTCAGACGCTGTCGGCTTATGTGGAGGAAGACCCGTCTTAATCTGATGCGTTCCTCACAGAGGTATCAACAACAAGCCAACAGACGTCGCCGTCCCGGGCCTACCCTGCGCCCCGGCCAGAGAGTCTGGCTTTCCACAAGAGACTTACCTCTACGGGTGGAGTCTCGCAAGCTGTCCCAAAAATACATCGGTCCCTTCAAGGTTGCCAGGAGAGTTAACCCAGTTTCTTATCGCCTACACTTACCCAGATCCCTTAAGATTAATCACACATTTCATGTGTCATTGTTAAAACCTGTTGTTTTTTCTCCCCTTGTCCCGGCAGACAGACCTCCCCCTCCGCCTCGTGTCATTGGAGGCCAGCCGGCTTATACCGTCCACCGGATACTGGATTCCCGCCGGGTGCAGCGGTCCTGGCAGTATCTGGTGGACTGGGAAGGCTACGGTCCTGAGGAGCGCTCCTGGGTTCCTGCCAAAGACATCCTGGACCCTGACCTCATTCGTCAGTTCAGGGTCCTCCACCCTGAGAGAGCTGGTAGGAACGTCAGGAGCCGTTCCTAGGGGGGATTCTGTCAGGATTTGGCCAGGGTTGTTCCGGGTTTTTGTCAGTAGATGTCCCCATTGTGCTTTTTGTCCCTGTGTTTTTCCCTTGATCCCCATTATTGTTTGCACCTGTGTCTCGTTTCCCCTGATTGTATTTAAACCCTTTGTTTCCCTCAGTTCTGTGCTCTGTGTTTGTATGTTAGCACCCTGCCCTAGTGTTCTGTGTGCTCTTGTCGATTCCGGGTGACGTTCTTGTGGTATTCTGTTTTTTGTTTATTTTTGGTGAGTTTCTTTTGAGTTCTTTTGTGTTTTACCTACCACCTTTTGGATTTGCCATTTTTGTATTTTAAGATTTTTTCTTTATTAAATACACCGTCTTAAGTACTGCTGTGTCTGCCTCATCTTCTGGGTTCTGCTGTCTATTCGTGGCTCAGTTGGTTAAGTGACTGTTTCTCACTCCGGAGACCCAGGTTCGAAACCGGGTCCTGACACCACTACATGCTGTGGTCACTACACTGTTCTGTTCCCCTACACCACCACTACATGCTGTGGTCACTACACTGTTCTGTTCCCCTACACCACCACCACCACGACATGCTGTGGTCACTACACTGTTCTGTTCCCCTACACCACCACCACCACGACATGCTGTGGTCACTACACTGTTCTGTTCCCCTACACCACCACCACCACCACATGCTGTGGTCACTACACTGTTCTGTTCCCCTACAACACTACATGATGTGGTCACTACCCTGTTCTGTTCCACTACACCACCACCACATGCTGTGGTCACTACACTGTTCTGCTCCCCTACACCACCACTACATGCTGTGGTCACTACACTGTTCTGTTCCCCTACACCACCACTACATGCTGTGGTCACTACACTGTTCTGTTCCCCTACACCACCACCACCACGACATGCTGTGGTCACTACACTGTTCTGTTCCCCTACACCACCACCACCACGACATGCTGTGGTCACTACACTGTTCTGTTCCCCTACACCACCACCACATGCTGTGGTCACTACACTGTTCTGTTCCCCTACAACACTACATGATGTGGTCACTACCCTGTTCTGTTCCACTACACCACCACCACATGCTGTGGTCACTACACTGTTCTGCTCCCCTACACCACCACTACATGCTGTGGTCACTACATTGTTCTGTTCCCCTACACCAACACTACATGCTGTGGTCACTACACTGTTCTGTTCCCCTACACCACCACTACATGCTGTGGTCACTACACTGTTCTGTTCCCCTACACCACCACCACCACGACATGCTGTGGTCACTACACTGTTCTGTTCCCCTACACCACCACCACCACGACATGCTGTGGTCACTACACTGTTCTGTTCACCTACACCACCACCCCATGCTGTGGTCACTACACTGTTCTGTTCCCTTACACCACCACTACATGATGTGGTCACTACCCTGTTCTGTTCCACTACACCACCACCACATGCTGTGGTCACTACACTGTTCTGTTCCCCTACACCACCACTACATGCTGTGGTCACTACACTGTTCTGTTCCCCTACACCACCACCACCACGACATGCTGTGGTCACTACACTGTTCTGTTCCCCTACACCACCACCACCATGACATGCTGTGGTCACTACACTGTTCTGTTCACCTACACCACCACCCCATGCTGTGGTCACTACACTGTTCTGTTCCCTTACACCACCACTACATGCTGTGGTCACTACACTGTTCTGTTCCCCTACAGCACCACTACATGCTGTGGTCACTACACTGTTCTGCTCCCCTACACCACCACCACTTCATGCTGTGGTCACTACACTGTTCTGTTCCCCTACACCACCACCACATGCTGTGGTCACTACACTGTTCTGTTCCCCTACACCACCACTACATGCTGTGGTCACTACACTGTTCTGTTCCCCTACTACACCACCACTACATGCTGTGGGCAATACACTGTTCTGTTCCCCTACACCACCACTACATGCTGTGGTCACTACACTGTTCTGTTCCCCTACAGCACCACTACATGCTGTGGTCACTACACTGTTCTGTTCCCCTACACCACCACTACATGCTGTGGTCACTACACTGTTCTGTTCCCCTACACCACCACCACATGCTGTGGTCACTACACTGTTCTGTTCCCCTGCACCACTACATGCTGTGGTCACTACACTGTTCTGTTCCCCTACACCACCACTACATGCTGTGGTCACTACACTGTTCTGTTCCCCTACACCACCACCACATGCTGTGGTCTCTACACTGTTCTGTTCCCCTACACCACTACATGCTGTGGTCACTACACTGTTCTGTTCCCCTACACCACCACTACATGCTGTGGTCACTACCCTGTTCTGTTCCCCTACACCAACACTACATGCTGTGGTCACTACACTGTTCTGTTCCCCTACACCACCACCACCACATGCTGTGGTCACTACACTGTTCTGTTCCCCTACACCACCATCACCACATGCTGTGGTCACTACACTGTTCTGTTCCCCTACACCACCACTACATGCTGTGGTCACTACACTGTTCTGTTCCCCTACACCACCACTACATGCTGTGGTCACTACACTGTTCTATTCCCCTACACCACATGCTGTGGTCACTACACTGTTCTGTTCCCCTACACCACCACTACATGCTGTGGTCACTACACTGTTCTATTCCCCTACACCACATGCTGTGGTCACTACACTGTTCTGTTCCCCTACACCACCACTACATGCTGTGGTCACTACACTGTTCTGTTCCCCTACACCACCACCACATGCTGTGGTCACTACACTGTTCTGTTCCCCTACACCACCACTACATGCTGTGGTCACTACACTGTTCTGTTCCCCTACTACACCACCACTACATGCTGTGGGCAATACACTGTTCTGTTCCCCTACACCACCACTACATGCTGTGGTCACTACACTGTTCTGTTCCCCTACAGCACCACTACATGCTGTGGTCACTACACTGTTCTGTTCCCCTACACCACCACTACATGCTGTGGTCACTACACTGTTCTGTTCCCCTACACCACCACCACATGCTGTGGTCACTACACTGTTCTGTTCCCCTGCACCACTACATGCTGTGGTCACTACACTGTTCTGTTCCCCTACACCACCACTACATGCTGTGGTC